>NC_041384.1:720386190-720389110 GCF_002162155.2 Triticum dicoccoides
GGCGATCCAAGCTCACACACGATCCAACGCGGGAGCGTGGTAGTGCGACTGCCCCTGCTGGGCAGTCGTCGAAACGCCCTCGGACCTCTTCTCCTACGCCGACTGGAAAGGCTGCTAAGCACCCGCGCGCAGCACCGTCCAAGCCGCCCAAGGCTCTGCCCAAGATGAAGATGGCCGTCCCCACCATTTCTGGGTAATAATAAAACTTGTTTTCCTTTGTCGACCGTGGACGGATTCTTGGTCGATCCATTGAGCCAACCGACTGACTTTCGAGGCTTGCAGCGCTGCTACTTCTGAGATCTCCGCCAAGGACGACGACCAAGAGATGGAGGATGCTGTTACTTCCAACCCTGGTACGATTACTGACGTTCCGCTTTGAGTCGACTAAACATTTATTGCAACCCTGGTCGATTGAACGTTTCCTTTGTAGCCCCTCCTCATGTTATCGACCTCCCGGATGACGATGACAACGGTCCATTGAGAGTGAGGAGGCACAAGAGGGCGTCGGCTGACAAGACCCCCCAATCCGCTCCGGCGTCCGAGGTCGCGGTTCGGGATGGTGGTGACACCACTCGGGCTTCTGTGACCTTCGCCGTTCCTCTGGCGAGTGCGCGGCCCTCGTCGTCGACTGCGGATCCGTCTTCGCTTTTTGCCGCATACCCCGTCCCTGAGGACCAAGCGGCTGCTGCAAAAGAGGCTATACGTCAGGCAGGGATCATGATGGAGCAAGTGAAGTTGGCTCGGGAGGCCAGCCAAGCAGCTTATGACGCGAGCTCGGCTCTTCAGAGCAACGTCCAGGTCAGTCGACTCAACGTTTGGTCTGTTATGATATGCTGTTTGAAGAATCTCTTTTCCGAAGATCTTTGTGTCTGTACACCCACTGGGTGTGTCTGCCAATTCTTGGACGAGCGGGGGCATGCTAAGTGCACCCACTGGGTGTAGTCCCCGAGACTATGGTGGACTGCGGGCAGTCGACTGTAGTCTTTATATTGTGTTGCTGTAGCTGTATTTCTTCATTCGGTCTGGTCAGGCCATGTCGAATGGGGCTGTATCCGGTCGACTGCGGGCAGTCGACTTCTTCTTCTTCTTCTTCTTTTTGGTCGAACCAGTGGGGGCACGCTGAGTGCACCCAGTGGGTGTAGTCCCCGAGACTACTGTCGAATGTTTTTGATTCGGCTGTGGTCTTAGAAACATCGTCATTGTCTCTTAGTTACTCGGAAGCAACTTATCTTGGACGTCTGTCGACTGATTTTTCTTTTACAAAAATCCTGCGAACTTGCAGCTCGCTATACTGAGTTGGAGAAGCAGAAGATTCAACTGAACCTTGATCTGGAGCTGGCCAGAACAGAGCTGCAGAAGGTCAGAGACGGTGCCGCAGGTAAGACGACTTTGTCGACTGGTTAGTTTTTAGGCTTGAGTACCCTTCTGCTATTTCCGAGTCAATCATCATTTCTTTGCAGAAAAACTGAGCGAAGCTCTAGCGAAGAAGGAACAGGACTTGGCTGCTGCCCGTAAGGAGGCTGACGACAAGACCGCTCTGGCCGAACAGAAGCTGGCTTCTGTCGGCCAATTGGAAGAAGAGAACGCCAAACTGAAGACCGCTCTGAATGAAGCCAACCGGGAGTGTACACGTTGGAAGAAGGAGAACCTCGCCCTGAGCGAGAAGGTGGAAGGCGTCGTTCGCAGGAGGGACGACCTGGAGAGCTACTTGAGGAGCCTCGCCAAGAAGTTGTACATCAAGCTTGAAGGTGCACATTCAGTTCCGACTGGGTTTTTTTGTGTCGACTCAGTCTATGAAAATTGACTTATCCTTGGATCGTGTATGCAGAACTTTGCCAGAACTTTGAAGAGGAGACTGGGCGGATCGAAACAGGTTTGGATCCAATCAACTCTCCCGTGAAAGATGAAGCTGCCATGAATCTGCTCCGACTGGAATCTTGCATTGACGGCGTCGTGGACTACTTGGCTCGACTGAAGGCTGCCATGTCACGGATCAACCCGGCACTTTGGCCAGAGGCTACGCTCCAAAACGATCTCGAGTCTCTGATGACTCGACTTAACGGAATACCTGATCGAGTGCAGGAGTGGAAGAGGTCTTCTTCTCGGTGTGGCGCTGATGTGGCTCTGTCTCTGGTCCGCGTCCATTGCAAGGAGGCGCGAGAAGAGAAGCTGGCCGCCATCCAAGTTGCCAATACCAGGAAGCACAACTTTCAAGATTTCATGGAGACTTTCATCGCTGCTGCCACCCGTATTGCAGACGGGATCGACTTGGACGAGTTCGTCGCCCCTTCCAGTCCTCCACCTGAGGAGTAAAAAACTTTTGAGCTCCACTTTAAATTTGCCTCGGAATGCCGAGTGGATTTTGTAACCGTTAAACTCCGTCGAGCTGAGGGCTCGATTACTTTGGCCTGAGGTCTGGGACCTTTTAGGCTTTATCTGATCTTGATTTCTCGTTTAATATCTTCATGGTTTGACTCGTCGAGTGGATCTTAATCTTCACGCGGAATAACCTTGTATTTGCAGCGCAGCTCCGAAGGGGAAGGTAGCAGTCGACTCGCGGATTGGGTTGTGTCTTGTACTTAGGCGAGCACTGGGCTGCAGCTAAGCCTCTGAGTGAGAGTTTTGCTCTCCACTCGGTAGGATTTTTAAACACTTAGGCGAGCGCTGGGCTGCAGCCAGGCCCCCGAGTGCGAGTTTTGCTCTCCCCTCGGTAGGAATTTTAAACACTTAGGCGAGCGCTGACTGCAGCTAAGTCCCTAAGTGGGAGAACTTAGGCGAGTACTGGACTGCAGCTAAGCCCCCGAGTGGGAGGTTTGCTCCCCACTCGGTAGGATTTTTAAACACTTAGGCGAGTGCCTGACTGCAGCTAAGTCTCTAAGTGGGAGAACTTAGGCGAGTGCTGGACTGCAGCTAAGCCCCC
>NC_041384.1:720389774-720401912 GCF_002162155.2 Triticum dicoccoides
TAAGTCTCTTAGTGGGAGAACTTAGGCGAGTACTGGACTGCAGCTAAGCCCCCGAGTGGGAGGTCTGCTCTCCACTCGGTAGGATTTTTTCAAACTTAGGCGAGTGTCTGACTGCAGCTAAGTCTCTTAGTGGGAGAACTTAGGCGAGTACTGGACTGCAGCTAAGCCCCCGAGTGGGAGGATTGCTCTCCACTCGGTAGGATTTTTTCAAACTTAGGCGAGTGTCTGACTGCAGCTAAGTCTCTTAGTGGGAGAACTTAGGCGAGTATTGGACTGCAGCTAAGCCCCCGAGTGGGAGGATTGCTCTCCACTCGGTAGGATTTTTTAAACTTAGGCGAAACGGATTCACGGCTAAGTCACCCACTGGGGGATTTCGTATGCAAACAAAAGCGACAGCAATTATTGGGACGCTCTTGTCTTTAATAAAAATGAACTGCGGAAAATTCTTTTCTTATTACATCCCGTCCAGGGGAGAACTCAAGTGTAAAAGGGGCGGAGTAGTTCCGCATTCCAAGCTCGTGGCTCATCGATCTGGCGATCAACATTGTAGAGGTGATACGCTCCATTGTGGAGGATTCTGGTGATGATGAAGGGGCCTTCCCAAGTAGGAGCAAGTTTGTGTGGTTTCTGCTGATCCACTCGGAGGACAAATCTCCTTCCTAGAAGGCTCGGCTCTTCACATTTCTGGCATGGAATCGACGCAAGTCTTGCTGATAGATGGTTGATCTGATCATAGCCATTTCCCTCTCCTCCTCTAGGAGGTCGACTGCGTCTTGCCGGGCTTGCTCTGCTTCGTCTTTGTTATAAAGCTCGACTCTGGGGGCGTTGTGAAGTAAATCACTCGGCAGGACGGCTTCGGCTCCGTAAACCAGAAAGAATGGAGTTCTTCCAGTCGACCGGTTCGGGGTGGTCCTCAATCCCCACAGAACTGACGGAAGCTCGTCGACCCAAGCACCTGCCGCGTGCTTGAGATCACGCATCAGTCGAGGCTTTAGTCCTTTGAGAATCAGACCATTTGCTCTTTCAGCTTGTCCATTCGACTGGGGATGGGCGACCGATGCGTAGTCGACTCGAGTGCCTTGAGAGGCGCAAAAAGCTCTGAACTTGTCCGAATTGAAGTTTGACCCATTATCAGTGATGATGCTATGTAGGACTCCATATCTGAATGTTATCCCTCTGACGAAACTGATAGCAATGCAAGCATCAAGGTTCTTGATAGGCTTAGCTTCAATCCATTTGGTAAACTTGTCGACTGCCACAAGCACATGAGTGAAACCACTTCTGCCTGTTCTCAGTGGGCCAACCATGTCTAGACCCCAGACAGCAAAGGGCCAGACGAGTGGAATGGTCTTCAGGGCTGATGCAGGCTTGTGTGACATGTTGGAGTAGAACTGGCAACCTCCACACTTTCGACTATCTCTTTTGCCATCTCATTCGCTCTTGGCCAGTAAAATCCTGCTCGGTATGCTTTAGCCACAATGGTCCGAGAGGATGCATGGTGACCACAGGTTCCCGAGTGGATATCATTAAGGATCATCTGACCCTCTTCTGGTGTTATGCATTTCTGACCGATTCCAGTCGCGCTCTCCCTATACAACTGTCCCTTTATGACTGTGAAGGCCTTGGATCGGCGGACGATCTGTCGAGCCTCTTCCTCGTCCTCCGGGAGTTCTTTCCTCAAGATATACGCGATGTATGGTACCGTCCAGTCAGGAGTGATAGCCAAGACCTCCATGACTAGGTCGACCACAGCAGGAATTTCGACTTCAGTCGGATCTGTGGCACTTTTCGGTTGCGGGGCTTCTTCTGCGAAGGGATCCTCCTGGACTGACAGCGAGCGGATGTGCTCCAAAAACACATTGCTGGGAATGGCTTCTCTCTTGGAGCCTATCTTTGCTAGATCATCTGCTGCTTGATTTTTCAGTCGGGGGATGTGATGAAGCTCTAACTCCTCGAATTTCTTTTCTAGCTTTCTTACTGCATTGCAATAGCCAGTCATAGCCGGGCTTCTGACGTCCCACTCCTTCATCACCTGATTAACCACCAAATCTGAGTCGCCGTAGACCATGAGGCGCCGGACGCCGAGTGAAATGGCCACGCGCAACCCGTACAAGAGTGCTTCATATTCTGCTTCATTGTTGGAGGAGTCGAAGTGAATCTGGAGAACGTATCTGAGCTTATCTCCTCGGGGGGAGACCAATACTACCCCAGCACCGGAACCGTTTAGCATCTTAGATCCATCGAAGAACATGGTCCAGTGCTCCGAGTGAACTTGAGTCGGGAGTTGCTGTTCAATCCACTCGGCGACGAAATCTGCAATTGCTTGGGACTTGATAGCCTTCTTTGCTTCAAACTTGATATCTAGGGGGAGGAGTTCAATCGCCCACTTAGCCACTCGACCAGTTGCATCTCTGTTGTGCAAGATCTCTGACAGTGGAGCGTCGCTGACGACTATAATGGAATGGTCAGAGAAGTAGTGTGCAACCTTCTTTGTGATCATGTAGATCCCATATACAAGCTTCTGATAGTGAGGGTATCTTTGTTTTGAAGGGGTCAAAACTTCAGACAGGTAATAGACTGGGCGCTGAACTCTGAAGGCCTTTCCTTCTTCTTCCCACTCGACCGTAAGTACTGTACTGACAACTTGTCCTGTGGCTGCAATGTAAAGCAGCAGAGGCTCTTTGCTGATTGGGGCAGCAAGCACCGGCTGGGTGGAGAGCAGAGCTTTGAGCTCTGCAAATGCTGCGTCAGCTTCTGGAGTCCACTCGAACTTGTCAGACTTCTTCATCAGTCGGTAAAGAGGCAACGCCTTTTCACCGAGACGAGAAATGAATCGACTTAGAGCGGCCAAGCAGCCTGTAAGCTTTTGGACATCGTGCACGCGTACAGGACGCTTCATCCGAAGTATGGTGCCAACTTTTTCAGGATTGGCGTCGATCCCCCGTTCGGAAACGAGAAAACCGAGTAACTTTCCACCTGGAACTCCGAACGTGCACTTTGACGGATTGATCTTGATATCATACCTCCTGAGGTTGGCAAAGGTTTCAGTAAGGTCAGCCCGCAGGTCGGAACCTTTCCGCGACTTGACCACAATATCATCCATGTATGCCTCCACATTCCGACTGATTTGAGTGAGTAGACACTTCTGAATCATTCTCATGAACGTGGCTCCGGCGTTCTTGAGGCCGAACGGCATGGTGACGTAACAGAAGCATCCAAATGGAGTGATGAAAGCTGTTTTGATCTCGTCGGGTCCATACAGACGGATCTAATGGTATCCGAAATAGGCATCTAGAAAAGACAATCTCTCGCACCCCGCAGTCGAGTCGACTATTTGGTCGATGCGAGGGAGAGGAAAATGATCTTTCGGGCAGGCCCGATTGATATGTTTGAAATCAATGCACATGCGAAGTGACTTGTCCTTCTTGGGGACCATGACGACATTGGCGAGCCACTCGGAGTGGTAAATCTCTCGGATGAACTCCGCTGCTAAGAGCCGAGCCACCTCCTCGCCAATGACTTTCCTCTTCTGGACGGCGGACCGTCGAAGATGTTCTTTCACAGGCTTGAACTTCGGGTCGACTCATAGACGGTGCTCAGCCAGCCCCCTGGGAACTCCAGGCATGTCAGAAGGCTTCCATGCGAAGACGTCCCAGTTCTCACGGAGGAACTGGATGAGCGCTTCTTCCTATTTGGAGTCGAGCGTCGTCGAGATGTGAGTTGGAGCAGCGTCGGGGTTGGTCGGGTGTATGTGAGCTGGCTTAGTTTCACCGGACGACTGAAAAGCAGATTCTGAAGCAGGCTTCTTGGCTCGTAGCAATTCACTCGGATCAGTAGTCTTCCGGTACTCTTGTAGCTGAACAACTGCCATCTGAGCGTCAGCGATCTTCGATCCTTTCTGAAAACACTCTTCTGCTTTCTTCCGATTGCCGGTAACGGTGATCACCCTCTGGGGCCGGGCATCTTCAACTTGAGATACACGTAGCATGGTCGGGCCATGAAGCGTGCATAAGCTGGCCGGCCCAGAATAGCATGATAAGCACTTTGGAAGTCCACAACCTCAAATGTCAACTTTTCCCTGCGGTAATTCTTTGAATCACCGAAAACCACGTCGAGAGCAATCTGGCCGAGTGACTCGGCTTTCTTTCCAGGAATGACCCCATGGAAGCTCATGTTGCTGGCACTGAGCCTGGACATCGGAATGCCCATCCCTTTCAATGTTTCAGCATACAATATGTTCAGGCCACTGCCACCATCCATCAGGACTTTGGTTAGTCGAGTGCCTTCGACAACTGGGTCGACCACCAAAGCTTGCCTCCCAGGGGTGGCAATGTGTGTAGGGTGATCGGACTGGTCGAACGTGATGGCAGTCTGAGACCACTTCAGATAACTGGGTGTCGCCGGAGCAACCATATTCACCTCACGGTTAATGACTTTCAGTCGAGTTTTGCTTTCGACATCAGCAAAAATCATCAGGGTGGAATTGATTTGGGGGTATCCATCGTTGCTATCTTCCTTGTCCTCGACTCTGTCCGACTCTTTTTCCTTATCTTTGGGCTGCTTGCCCTGAAACTGCTGGATCAGGAGCCGGCACTGTCGAGAGGTATGCTTTGGATAAATAAAATTACCCTCTTCATCTTTCTTGGTGTGGATGTGACATGGCAGATCCAAAACATCATTTCCATCCTGATCCTTGACTTTCTTGGGCTTCCAGGGGCCTTTGGGTTTTCCCTTGAAATTTCCCTGGGTTGCGGCCAGGGCCTCCCCAGGGGCGGCTGGCTCGGCCTTCCGCTTCTGCTTCCGACTGGAATTGCCTCCGGTTTCCTGGGCGACTGCTTTCTGCTTGCCACTCCGGAGTCGATCTTCATCTTCTCCGTTAGCGTATTTGGTGGCAATTTCCATCATCCGGTTCAGGGACATTTCTCCACTCCGACCGAACTTCAGGTTCAACTCTCTGTTCTTGACGCCTTCTTTAAAGGCGCAAACTGCTTGGTGATCTGGTACGTTCTCAACTGTGTGATGCAAAGTGATCCACCTCTGGATGTAATCCCTCAGAGTTTCACTCGGCTTCTGCACGCAAGACCACAATTCTGTTAGGCCTGCAGGTCGCTTGCATGTTCCCTCAAAGGTTGTGACAAACACTCGAGAGAGATCCTCCCAAGTGTAGATGCTGCTGGGTGCTAACTGATTCAGCCACGCTCTGGCCGAGCCCTCTAACAGGAGAGGCAAATGCTTCATAGCCACCTTATCATTGCCACTGCCAATCTGTACAGCCACTCGGTAATCTTCGAGCCAAGTGTCAGGCTTAGACTCACCGGTGAACTTGCTGACTCCAGTCGCCAACCGAAAGTTGGGAGGAATCACCGCGGCCCTGATGGCTCGACTGAAACACTCTAGCCCTGAAACACGTATTCTGCTGCTGGCGGGCGCATCTCTGTTCTGGCCTTCCCGATGAGCCCTGTTCCTGTCAACCAAGCCTTGAACGAGGACAGATCTCGCGTCAAAGCCTGGGTCCCTGGGGTCGACGGGAATCCTCTGCCCAACGCTATGAGGGTGCCTGTCATCTCGATGTTGAGGCGCATATGACCCACTCCTCGGGGGAGGGGTTGGCACTCGACGTCGATCATCACGATCGGATCGGTGGTCATACTGTTCATTCCTTCTGTACTGATCATGCCGGTCGCCACGTCCCTCACGCCTCAGGGGCGACCGCGGGCTGTCAGCCGACTGGACTGTATCTGTTGCAACGGATCGACTGTGGATCCTATCCCGCGACTGAGAAACGGCGGAATTCTGGTTTCCCGCCGCCCGGAGCAACGCTCTGATCTGTAACAAGCCCCTGCCACCCTCCGACTGGGAGGGCTGAATTGATTCTGCTATACGGGCCGCGGTGGCCAAATTCTGAACTACGGTTCGGTATACCTGCGTCTGCGGGAAGAGCTGGCGTCGACTAGACTCGGGAGCCCGCTGACGCGCTTGCTCGTCGAGTGCTCGCTGGAGATTCTCCAGTCGAGTGCGCTCGGCCAAATTAGCCAAGCGCGCGTCCTCCAAGGCCCGGGCCTCGGGGGACTCTCCGACGATAGGAGTGCGGAGTGCGTCCGTGTTCCGGCGGCGAAGCTCCTCTCGCTGTAATGACGTGAGAGGTTCGGGGAGATACTCATCGTGGGGATGCGACGGGTCGCCCCCACCCGCGCCTCCATCAGCGCGAGGGAAACCGGGAGGACTATGCGTTCCATCGACCGCCAGGATCTCAGCCGCTGGGTCGCTGCTGTCGCACTCGGACGCGGTCTCCGCGGAGCCAGTCGACAGGTCGAACAAGCCACAGAGGGATTCGTCGGGCTCGATTGCCGCGATTTGCGGGTCGACCTACTGGCGAGCCACGGCATGCCTCACCCACCTCTGAAGTCTCGACCGACCGGAGCGCTTGCGCTGGTGGGAGACAGAGCGGGGAGACGATACGGGGGCCGACCGATACTGGGTCGACGACTGCCGCAGGAGGACGCCACGAGCGCATGCGCGAAAATGCGTCGCACCACGGACGGGTAGCGCGTCGATGTCGAGTGGCGCCTCCTGAAGCCAGGCGGAGTCGTCGGCGATGAACGTGAGCGCGCCGAGACGGATCTCGCGGCCCTCCACAAAAGCTCCGCACGAAACCATGATCAAAGGGATCGGAAAAATCGCAACTTCTCCAATCAGGTGCTAAGATTCCGGCCCCAAGGTGGGCGCCAACTGTCGTGGTTCTAACTCTGACAGTGATGTAGGGGGGTATGTATGGAGAGGCTAGATCTCAGCTATTGGGAAGTTGTAAACACACCAAGATGTACAAGTTCAGGCCCTTCGCGGAGGAAGTAACAGCCCTACGTCTCGATGCCCGGAGGCGGTCGACTGGATTACTGGCGTGTGAATAACAGGGGTGCGAACCCTTCATACTGAGGAGGGGGGTGGCTTATATAGAGTTCGCCGGCCCCCTCCTTCCCTCAGTAATGCAGGGTTTAAGGTACATTTAAGGTTGGGCGTTACTGATAACGCCCCTAATAAAGTGTTGTAATGGTCATAAAGACTACTTGATAGCCGACCGTTCGCCTGCAGAGTGACTTTAGGTCTCCTGGCGGTCGAGTGATAGCTTCATGGTCGAGTGATAGCTTCTTGGTCGAGTGTCTTGAACCCGTCGAGTCGCATAACTCCTCAGTCGATTGAAAGGTGACTTCTTCTAGGGATGTCCTAGGGTAGGGCTTCTGAGACAGGTCCGTGCCCCTACCCTAGGTACATGGCTTCATCAAGCCTCAATATTCATCGGACCACATACATCTGTATGTATGATTTCCAACAAATCTGTTGCTCTCTCCATAGTACCGGAGAACGGTGTTTTAGTCATCTTGCCCATGAGGCACGGTTCGCAAGTACCAAGTGATTCATAATAAAGTGGTTCCAAAAGTCCATCAGTATGGAGTTTCTTCATGCGCTTTACGCCGATATGACCTAAACGGCAGTGCCACAAATAAGTTGCACTATCATTATCAACTCTGCATCTTTTGGCTTCAACATTATGAATATGTGTGTTACTACTATCGAGATTCAATAAGAATAGACCACTCTTCAAGGGTGCATGACCATAAAAGATATTACTCATATAAATAGAACAACCATTATTCTCTGATTTAAATGAATAACCGTCTCGCATCAAACAAGATCCAGATATAATGTTCATGCTTAACGCTGGCACCAAATAACAATTATTTAGGTCTAATATTAATCCCGAAGGTAGATGTAGAGGTAGCGTGCCGACCGCGATCACATCGACTTTGGAACCGTTTCCCACGCGCATCGTCACCTCGTCCTTAGCCAATCTTCGCTTAATTCGTAGTCCCTGTTTCGAGTTGCAAATATTAGCAACAGAACCAGTATCAAATACCCAGGTGCTACTGTGAGCATTAGTAAGGTACACATCAATAACATGTATATCACATATACCTTTGTTCACCTTGCCATCCTTCTTATCCGCCAAATACTTGGGGCAGTTCCGCTTCCAGTGACCAGTCTGCTTGCAGTAGAAGCACTCAGTTTCAGTCTTAGGTCCAGACTTGGGTTTCTTCTCTTGAGCAGCAACTTGCTTGATGTTCTTCTTGAAGTTCCCCTTCTTCTTCCCTTTGCCCTTTTTCTTGAAACTAGTGGTCTTGTTGACCATCAACACTTGATGCTCCTTTTTGATTTCTACCTCCGCAGTTTTCAGCATTGCGAAGAGCTCGGGAATAGTCTTATTCATCCCTTGCATATTATAGTTCATCACGAAGCTCTTGTAGCTTGGTGGCAGTGATTGGAGAATTCTGTCAATGATGCAATCATCTGGAAGATTAACTCCCATTTGAATCAAGTGATTATTATACCCTGACATTTTGAGTATATGCTCACTGACAGAACTGTTCTCCTCCATCTTGCAGCTATAGAACTTATTGGAGACTTCATATCTCTCAGTCCGGGAATTTGCTTGAAATATTAACTTCAACTCCTGGAACATCTCATATGCTCCATGCCGTTCAAAACATCGTTGAAGTCCCGGTTCTAAGCCGTAAAGCATGGCACACTGAACTATCGAGTAGTCATCAGCTTTGCTCTGCCAGACGTTCACAACATCTGGTGTTGCTCCAACAGCAGGCCTGGCACCCAGCGGTGCTTCCAGGACGTAATTCTTCTGTGCAGCAATGAGGATAATCCTCAAGTTACGGACACAGTTCGTGTAATTGCTACCATCATCTTTCAACTTTGCTTTCTCAAGGAACGCATTAAAATTCAACGGAACAACAACACGGGCCATTTATCTACAATCATACATAAACAAGCAAGATACTATTAGGTACTAAGTTCATGATAAATTTAGGTTCAATTAATCATATTACTTAAAGAACTCCCACTTAGATAGACATCCCTCTAATCCTCTAAGTGATTACGTGATCCAAATCAACTAAACCATGTCCGATCATCACATGAGATGGAGTAGTTTCATTGGTGAACATCACTATGTTGATCATATCTACTATATGATTCATGATCGACCTTTCGGTCTCCGTGTTCCGAGGCCATATCTGTATATGCTTGGCTCGTCAAGTATAACCTGAGTATTCCGCGTGTGCAACTGTTTTGCATCCGTTGTATTTGAATGTAGAGCCCATCACACCCGATCATCACGTGGTGTCTCAGCACGAAGAACTTTCGCAACGGTGCATACTCAGGGAGAACACTTCTTGATAATTTAGTGAGAGATCATCTTATAATGCTACCGTCAATCAAAGCAAGATAAGATGCATAAAAGTTAACATCACATGCAATCAATATAAGTGATATGATATGGCCATCATCATCTTGTGCTTGTGATCTCCATCTCCGAAGCACCATCATGATCGCCATCGTCACCGGCGCGACACCTTGATCTCCATCGCAGCATCGTTGTCGTCTCGCCAATCTTATGCTTCCACGACTATCGCTACCGCTTAGTGATAAAGTAAAGCATTACAGCGCGATTGCATTGCATACAATAAAGCGACAACCATATGGCTCATGCCAGTTGCCGATAACTTGGTTACAAAACATGATCATCTCATACAATAAAATCAGCATCATGTCTTGACCATATCACATCACAACATGCCCTGCAAAAACAAGTTAGACGTCCTCTACTTTGTTGTTGCATGTTTTACGTGGCTGCTACGGGCTTAAGCAAGAACCAATCTTACCTACGCATCAAAACCACAATGATAGTTTGTCAAGTTGGTGCTGTTTTAACCTTCACAAGGACCGGGCGTAGCCACACTCGATTCAACTAAAGTTGGAGAAATTGTCACCCGCAAGCCACCTATGTGCAAAGCACGTCGGGAGAACCGGTCTCGCGTAAGCGCACGCGTAATGTCGGTCCGGGCCGCTTCGTCCAACAATACCACCAAACCAAAGTATGACATGCTGGTAAGCAGTATGACTTATATCGCCCACAACTCACTTGTGTTCTACTCGTGCATATAACATCAACATATAAAACCTAGGCTCGGATGCCACTGTTGGCGAACGTAGTAATTTCAAAAAATTTCCTACGCACACGCAAGATCATGATGATGCATAGCAACGAGAGGGGGAGAGTGTGATCTACGTACCCTTGTAGATCAACAACAGAAGCGTTAACTTGGTTGATGTAGTCGTACGTCTACACGGCCTGACCGATCAAGCACCGAAACTACGGCACCTCCGAGTTCTAGCACACGTTCAGCTTGATGATGATCCCCGGACTCCGATCCAGCAAAGTGTCGGGGAAGAGTTCTGTCAGCACGACGGCATGGTGACGATCTTGATGTACTACTGTCGCAGGGCTTCGCCTAAGCACCGCTACAATATTATCGAGGACTATGGTGGTAGGGGGCACCGCACACGGCTAAGAATATGATCACGTGGATCAACTTGTGTCTCTAGGGGTGCCCCTGCCTCCGTATATAAAGGCTCAAGGGAGGGGGGGCTGGCCGGCCAAGAGGAGGCGCGCCAGGAGGAGTCCTACTCCTTCTGGGAGTAGGACTCCCCCCCTTTCCTAATTGGAATAGGACGCGGAGGAGGGGAAAGAGGAGAGAGAGGAGGAAGGGGGGCCGGCCCCTCTCCTTGTCCTATTCTGACCAAGGGGGGGAGGGGCGCGCGGCCCATCTATGGCCACCTCTCCTCTCTTCCACCAAGGCCCACTAAGGCCCATATACCTCCCGGGGGGTTCCGGTAACCTCCCGGTACTCCGGTAAAATCCCGATTTCACCCGGAACACTTCCAATATCCAAACATAGGCTTCCAATATATCAATCTTTATGTCTAGACCATTTCGAGACTCCTCGTCATGTCCGTGATCACATCCGGGACTCCGAACAACCTTCGGTACATCAAAATGCATAAACTCATAATATAACTGTCATCGTAACCTTAAGTGTGCGGACCCTACGGGTTCGAGAACAATGTAGACATGACCGAGACACGTCTCCGGTCAATAACCAATAGCCGAACCTGGATGCTCATATTGGCTCCTACATATTCTACGCAGATCTTTTATCGGTCAGACCGCATAACAACATACGTTGTTCCCTTTGTCATCGGTATGTTACTTTCCCGAGATTTGATCGTCGGTATCCTATACCTAGTTCAATCTCGTTACCGGCAAGTCTCCTTACTCGTTCTGTAATACATCATCCCGCAACTAACTCATTAGTTGCAATGCTTGCAAGGCTTAAGTGATGTGCATTACCGAGAGGGCCCAGAGATACCTCTCCGACAATCGGAGTGACAAATCCTAATCTCGAAATACGCCAACCCAACATGTATCTTTGGAGACACCTGTAGAGCTCCTTTATAATCACCCAGTTACGTTGTAACGTTTGGTAGCACACAAAGTGTTCCTCTGGCAAACGGGAGTTGCATAATCTCATAGTCATAGGAACATGTATAAGTCATGAAGAAAGCAATAGCAACATACTAAACGATCGAGTGCTAAGCTAATGGAATGGGTCATGTCAATCAGATCATTCAACTAATGATGTGATCCCGTTAATCAAATAACAACTCTTTGTCCATGGTTAGAAAACATAACCATCTTTGATTAACGAGCTAGTCAAGTAGAGGCATACTAGTGACACTCTGTTTGTCTATGTATTCACACATGTATTATGTTTCCGGTTAATACAATTCTAGCATGAATAATAAACTTTTATCATGATATAAGGAAATAAATAATAACTTTATTATTGCCTCTAGGGCATATTTTCTTCACCACCAACCGGGACCAAAGGCCGCCGCTTCCCGCCCTTTGGGCTGCTGAAAAGAGGCCTTTGGTTCCGGTTGGTGGCACCAACCGGGACTAAAGGGGGGCATTAGTCCTGGGTCGTAGCACGAACTGGGACCAATGCTCTTGCTATATATACAACACTTTGCAGTTTTCGCCAAAATCCATCTGTTTCTTCTCGCCCCGACGCCTTCTGCTCCTCGTCGCCGCCGAGCCCTGCCCGGACGCCGTCAGGCTGGTCCACCTCGCCGTCGCCGCCGCCGAGCCACTGCCCCGACATCGTCGCCGCGCCCGCCGCCCCTGCCGGCCCCGACACCATCGCCGTCGCCGCGCGCCGCCCCTGCCCC
>NC_041384.1:720402359-720411576 GCF_002162155.2 Triticum dicoccoides
CGACCCCGTCGTCGTCGCCGCGCGCGCCGCCCCTTCCCCGACCCCGTCGCCGTCGCCGCGCGCGCCGTCCCTTCCCCAACCTCATCGCCGTCGCCCCGACCACACGCCGCCACCTTCGGTCCGGCCGCCGGCGCCCTTTCCTATTATTTTTTTCATTATTATAAAAATGTGCATATATGTATATGTTCTCTGTGTATATATGTTCATATATGCAAAAGTTAGATTTTAGAAAAACTTTATATATGCAAAAGTTTATATATGCAAAAATTTATACATATATGCAAGTATATATGTATTTTATATATGCAAAAATTTATATATCTAGCTAGGAAGAAGGAAGAAAGGAAGAAGAAGAAAAACTTATATATGAGAAATGTATGTATGTATATATGAGAAATGTATGTATGTATAGATGTATGTATGTGGATACATGAGGGGGTCGATATACCCCCTCACCGATAGCATTTTTGTGCATTTTAGGTTAGTGTATATATATGTTGATGTATATATGCAAAAGATAGATTTTTAGAAAAAAATACTATTTTTTCTGTTTATGATATGATGATGTTTTTTTTCATATATGCATTTTTCATATATGTATTAATTTTTTAAGTTGTTAGTAGATATCGATTTTAGGTTAGTGCATTTTATCACTGATTTTAGGTTAGTTGATTGATTTAGTGCATTTTATGTTTGTTGCATTTTAGGTTAGTGCATTTTATGTTAGTGCAGAGGAAAAAGTAAAATAAGGAAAAGGAAAATAAGTAGAGAAAGAAGGAGAAGAAGAAGGAGAAGACGAGGACAGGAAGAAGAGGAAGAAGAAGAAAAAAAGAGGAGAAGAAGAAGGAATAGAGGAGCTTCTTCTCCTTTTTTCTCCTCTTTTTTTCTTCTTCTTCTTAATTTTTATCGGGAACGAGGGTGTCGAGGATCGCCGAGGGGTCGAGGGTCGGGAACTAGGGTAGAGGGTCGAGGGTCGTTAAGGGGTCAAGGGTCGAGGGTTTCAGGGTCGAGGGTTCGAGGGTTCTATAGGGTCGAGGGTCGAGGGTTCCAGGGTCATCTAGGGGTCGAGGGTTCCAGGGTCGTCGAGGGTTCGAGGGGTCGAGGATCGCCGAGGGGTCGAGAGAGGTTTCCTAGTGTCAAAGTATTGAAGAAATCCATGGCTTCATCATTAGCCGGAAGTAACCAGGGCATGACGAAGTCCTCCAAAATTATTTTGGAATGGTGTCCCGGATAGGATAATTTGCCTTCTTGTATGAATTTCAGCAAAGGCCTTCCAAATAACGATATTTGGAAGGTTCTTGCTGAACTTTGTACCAAAAAGCGAATTATCCTATCTATGACTCCGTTCCAAAATAACTTTGGAGAGCTTCGTACCATCATGCACATGTTACTTTCGCCTAATGATGAAGACATGGTTTTGTTGAATCCTTTGACACTACGCAACCTCCCGACCCCTCGGCGATCCTCTCGAACATGAGAGGAAGAAGAGGATCGCCGAGGGGTCGAGGGTTCCAGGGTCGTCGAGGGTTTGAGGGGTCGAGGATCGCCGAGGGGTCGAGAGAGGTTTCCTAGTGTCAAAGTATTGAAGAAATCCATGCCTTCGTCATTAGCCGAAAGTAACCAGGGCATGTTGGTACGAAGTTCTGCAAAGTTGTTCTGGAATGGAGTCCCGGATAGGATAATCCGCCTTTTGGTACGAATTCAGCAAAGGCCTTCCAAATAGCGATATTCGGAAGGCTCTTGCTGAACTTTGTACCAAAAAGCGAATTATCCTATCTGGGACTCCATTCCAGAACAACTTTGAAGAGCTTCGTACCATCATGCACATCTTACTTTCGCCTAATGATGAAGACATGGTTTTGTTGAATCCTTTGACACTACGCAACCTCCCGACCCCTCGGCGATCCTCTCGAACATGGGAGGAAGAAGAGGATCGCCGAGGGGTCAAGGGTTCCAGGGTCGTCGAGGGTTCGAGGGGTCGAGGATCTCCGAGGGGTCGAGAGAGGTTTCCTGGTGTCAAAGTATTGAAGAAATCCATGCCTTCATGATTAGTCGGAAGTAACCAGGGCATGTTGGTACGAAGTTCTGCAAAGTTGTTCTGGAATGGAGTCCCGGATAGGATAATCCGCCTTTTGGTACGAATTCAGAAAAGGCCTTCCAAATAGCGATATTCGAAGGGCTCTTGCTGAACTTTGTACCAAAAAGCGAATTATCCTATCTGGGACTCCGTTCCAGAACAACTTTGAAGAGCTTCGTACCATCATGCACATGTTACTTTCGCCTAATGATGAAGACATGGTTTTGTTGAATCTTTTGACACTAGGCAACCTCCCGACCCCTCGGCGATCCTCTCGAACATGAGAGGAAGAAGGGCATAAAAAAAGAGGAAGAAGAAGAAAAAAAAGAGGAGAAGAAAGAATAGACTCCTCTATTCTTTCTTCTCCTCTTTTTTTCTTCTTCTTCCTCTTTTTTTTATCGGGAACGAGGGTCGTCGAGGGACATAGATGTAGTGTCGTCGTTGTCGATATATATCCCCTCCCGATAGCTTACTATGATTAGGTAGCTAGTTCTACGTTTGGCACTAATATATCCATCTGTCATGTTTGAATAATAATTGCCATGTTGTAAATATTTGTAGAAACTATGGACACCGCCCTAGACGAAGCAAAAGAAGCGTTGTTGAGGGATATAATCGCAGAGGGAAGTGATGTCGTCTCGTTGTTTCTCAACGAAACCGATGGTCTAGAAGGAGAGGGTGAACAAGCTGGCTACGGTGACCTAATGCCGGTGCAAGAAGAAGAACATGAGGACGGCTCCGGTGACCCAATGCCGGTGCAAGAAGGAGACCGTGATGACGGCTCCGGTGACCGAACCGAGTCCGGCCAGGTATATATATTAGTTAAGCCTGTGCTGACTAGCTGATTGATGCATTCATTGTTTTGGTATGTACACATATTAATTAAGTCTTTGTTCTTTTTTCTAGCCCTCCGGATCGAGCACAACTTCGGTAAAGAGACGAGGCCCGAAGAAAAAGTTGAGCTCGGATGAAAAATTTGAGATCATAGCAATCGCGCCCGACGGCCAACCGATTGAACCCATCCGAACAAAGAACGTATTTGTTGCTCAGTGCGGGGTTCTGGTTAGGGACAAGATCCCGATAAGCATCCAGCAATGGTTTAAGCCGGCTACAGAAGACCCTGAGGTGTCTTATGTCAATGATATGCAGAAAAATGATCTTTGGACTGAGCTGAAGTCAAATTTCACCCTACCGTCAGAGGATAATCCAGAGAACCCAGTTAAAGAGAAATTAATCAAGTCTTTTGCTCTTAAGAGGATGGCAGAACTATTCAGGAGGTGGAAGAAAGAGCTGAATAAGTTTGTCGAAAATAATGAGACACCAGAATTCAAGGGCAGATATGAGAAGATCAGAGATCACTGGCCCGCATTTGTGGCCCACAAGACATCGGAAAAGAGTAAGAAGATGTCGGCGACAAACAAGCAAAATGTTGCGAAGAAGAAGCTTCACCATCGCACGGGGTCAGGTGGCTACCTCGTAGCCCGGCCTAAGTGGTCCAAGACTGAGAATGATCTGGTTGATAAAGGGATCGAACCAGAGACAATTAACTGGCCTGACCGTTGCCGGACTTGGTTCTTCGGGGCTGGCAGAACCTTGGACCCTGTAACAGGGAAGTGCATTTGGACGAACGATCAAATGGACATACCAGTCAGGAAGCTTAAGCAGTATATCGAAGCAGCGCAGGAAGGGACGTTCTTTCCAGACCACGAGCTCACAATGGCCCTCGGGAATCCTGAGCACCCTGGACGGACACGAGGCACGCCAGGCTCCATTCCATGGAAGGTTGGGTTTCCGCACGCAGGCGGTTACAAATCCCATGAGAGGAGGAAAAAAGTGCAACAGACCCAAATGCAGGCGCTGCAAGCAAGGGTAGACGCGATAGAGGAACGAGAAGCAAATCGCAGCAAACATACTGCCGAAGCCTCCCCCGAAGCTACCCCGCCATCTCAGCGCAGAAGCAGCGTGGCTTCCACCGAGCTGCTTCAGCCGGAGCATGCCTTGACGGCTCCTGCCAGCTATCCCGTGGATGCTATCATGGAGTCTCAAAATTGCTACCTTATGACACAATGGATGAATTTGAAGGTCAAGGCGGCTGTTGGCTCTGTTTATCCTACTGAACCCGACGCAACTTTTCACTGCCGGTCGATTCCAGAAGGATATGCTAGGGTGATGGTGGATGAAATAACGGAGGGATTTGAGGACCTCCAGCTTGACCACCCTACCGGTGAAGGGGAGACTCGGTTGGGGTTTGCTCTGAAGACTCCATGCCTATGGCGGAAGGAGCTCATCAACCTTCCAAACTGGACACCTCCGCCTCCTCCTCCTCCTCCGAGGAGTCAGGGCACTCCGCCTCCTCCACCGCCTCCTCCACCGCCTCCTCCTCCGGCGAGTGACGATCAGGGCCCTCGGCCGGCTCCTTCTCCGGCGCGTGGTGGCACTCCGCCTCCTTCTCCGCCTGCGCCGACGCACCCGAGCAGCTAGCCTCCTCCTTCTCCGCCTCGTCAGCAAGGGCGGAAGAGACCTGACGCCGCTCCAGCTGCTCTGGCCCGTCGTAGTCCTTCTCATCCGCCTCGTAAGCAAGTAAAGAAGACAACCGCCCCGTCTGCTCGGTCGGCGTCTAGCAGTACAACCAGAGGCGGGAGGACATACAGATTCGGTCCTTCTTTGAAGACTCCAGAGAAGTTACCATACGAGAGGACCCCGGAGGAGAACGCGAAGATCGCGCGAACCGAAGTGGATGACTGGTTTCAAGGGTTGAAAGCAAAGAGACATCCACCTCCGGAGGAGAAGGTAGATCCGGTGAAAGTGAAGCGCACTCTGGCTGCCCTGGCAAAACCACCCAAGTCTCCGCCGAAAGGCAACTATGCGCGCATTATTGCAAAGACATGGGCCGAAGCGGAGGGGTCGGGAAGTATAGTCAGTGATCAAAGGCTGAAAGAACGACGAGCAGCTGGGAAACAAATTGCCCAGCTCGGCGAACAAGCGAAGCAATCGTGCCCCCCCCCCTCAAGGTGCCTAGCGACATTGTCGATCCGAGGATGGTGCCCGGTTATGGCAATGTTGACGATTACCTGCCCGACGATGTACATTATGATCCCATGGAGGTGCAGATACACAGATACGAGTATGGGAAGCCTCTCGTCAAAGATGAAAAATCTTTAACAACGATGATGCGAAGATTACATGATTGGTACTTGAAAATCTGCAGCGAGTCTGGGGGGAGGAGTACTTTGTATGCGAGAGTTAAACCGGAGCATGACCTCGTTGGAACTGAATTGTTGCCTATTCCATTTGAGGAGTTCTATCAGTTTTTCAATCAATTGACCCTCGATAAAACAACGATCACCTGCTACTGTCTGTAAGTACTACTACTTCTGTCATTAAGTCTCTCTATATAGCTCATCTCTTTCATTGCATGTATTTATAATTATCCTCACTATATTATGCAGAATGAAGATCGCCGAATTGAAGAAAAGACAAATCGGTGATATTGGGTTCGTTAACACATATCTCATAGATGCAACTGAGGTTGAACATCGTTCCGGAGATACCGAGGCCAACTTGCTACGATCATTCAAAAAAATGAAAACAAAGATATAATACTCTTTCCTTACAACTTCAAGTGAGTGTTACTGTCTTGTGCATATTCGGTTTCCCTTATATATTAGTCCAGGTTATATTAATATAATTGATGAGTTATGCATGCGTGTGCAGTTTCCACTATATTCTCCTAGAGATTAGGCTTGAGCAGGGAGTAGTAACCATCTTGAACTCTAAACGAAAAGATCCCCAGGAGTATGCGGACATGACTGAAATCCTCAAGAAGTTAAATCGATCATTATCCACCATATCAGCAACTTTGTTCATTTCCTGATATCAAGTAATTGTTTTCTTTGTCCGGCAGGGTTTGGAGAAAATTCATCAGAAAAGTTCCGGGACTGCCGAAGGAGCTGGAATTTAGACACTCGAAAGTAAGTACTATAGTAGCATGTTCCGCGCATCTCCTAGTGATTCAAGCGCTAGTTTCATCAATACCATTTAGCATTCTTGCTTATCAGTTTGATTGACCTCTATTTCTTGTAAAGTGGTTGTGGCAGGAACAAGGGAATGATTTCTGTGGATACTACGTCTGCGAGTCCATCCGCCACACGACCTGTGAGCGGGGCGGGTACTCTGACGAACAATATGAAGTACGTAAATAACAACATTCACAATTTTATTTTATTACCATCATTTGTATTGAGTTTCATTCATTTATATATATATATATATATATATATATATATATATATATATGTATTGACCCCCTTCTTTAAATTAGATGTTTCAGAAGCGGGATGAACTCCTAGCACCAGCTCGCATGCGAGCAATTCAAGAGGAATTGGCGGCATTCTTTCTTGACCAAGTGATTGCTGAAGACGGAGAATACTATGTGGACCATGAGTCCGTATGATTATATATGTAAGAGATAATTATTGTATATATGTAGCCGGTAGTGTCGGATAGATATACGAGAACTTGTTGTTCGACCAATCTCTCGGAGAAGGAGAGGTGGTCGATATCACTTCTCTCTGTATGCATATATGTTCATGACGATCTTCTGTTTCCTTCGTTTGCTTACTAGCTAACTAGCGTGTCTAGTCCTCTCTATGCGTATGTATAGTACGTAGCGTCGACCAAGCACGGACGTAAGAGAGGACACTTCTCTCTATTAATTATAGCTAGCTAACACAATATATGAAACACCTAAATTAACCCCCCAAAACCCCCACCCCCCCTTTAAAAAAAACAAAAACCCCAGACACAGAAATGCTAACGCGTGGATGCCTATTGGTCCCGGTTGGTGCCACCAACCGGAACCAAAGGGTCTCCTGCCTGGGCTCTGCGCACTGCCCACGTGGAGGCCCATCAGTCCCGGTTCTGGATTGAACCGGGACTAAAGGGTCGGGGCATTAGTACCGACACTTTAGTCCCGGTTCAGGAACCGGGACTAAAGGCCCTTACGAATCGGGACTATAGGCCCTTTTTCTACCAGTGAGGACGAGAGGGAACTGCCTTTCACGCACAACCCTGTTCACAAGAAGCTGTTGATGCTCCTCCACGGTGACTGGGGCGTCGTCTGCGCGTCACTCTCCATCGTGGAGTAATATGGACAAGACCTTTGACAGCCCGCCGTTCGTGCTGGCGACGTGCATGACTGAGCAATGACCCACTTATGGGCTTAGTTCGTCAATGACAAGGTGAGTATCTCGCTGAGAATTATGAACCGTACGAAACAGCTCGCTTTACCGGTGATATTTACAATAAAAAATTTATCAAAAATGGAACAAGAAATATATCAGAATAATATCTTCCACATTCTCCTCATGCATGAATAGTAGCATCAGTAAATAGAGGTTGGCTGCACGTTATAGTGCATCGTGATATGCATTCTGGCTTCAGGGGAATGATTTTTGCTGAAAAATAATTAAAAAACGGTGATGCTGACGCATTGCATACTTGATGATGTGGATGGCTTCCATGTGTTTGATGATTTGTAGGGCTTGCATGTGCCGGAAAAGAAATATGAAGGGATTACATTTACTTGATGACATGGAGTGCTATCTGGCATGTGTGGTAAGGTGAGGTGTGTGCATGTTTAGAAAAATAGAAGTAGTGAGGATCAACTATTCAGGCATATATAATTTATTAACAATCAAGGTTTGTTTTTAACCTTCTACCCATTTTGTTAATTGCTATACGCATATATGGAGTGCTTTATTAATATGGTGGGGGTGCTGATCTGGATGGACCTTGGCGAGGTTGGTGATGCAGAACCTCACACTGCTGGAGGGATGGCCGCTGCAACGGACCAAAAGGTTCTTCGAGGGCGACACCATTGGCTTCCTCGACTTAGGTGCCATCACAATTACACTATGGCTGGAAGTGTTTGAAGAGGTGACTGTGGTGCGCCTGCTCACCGAGGAGAAACAATGTATTATAGACGATGCCTGCTAGACCGAGACCTCATGGCTGTCGATCTCTACCCCCTCCACTAACTTTCCTACAATTACAGATTGTTTGTTACAGACCACAATCTACAAGCCAATATGCCTGAGGCAGGGTAGTTGAAATGAGTAAACTACAGGGTGCTCATTATGAAGATTAAATATGGGTTGAGGTGGAGGCCTATGGTTAGTTACAGCGTGGAACCCACAATAAAATATCAGGACGTTAGTGGGATTAGGGAAGGAAATCACGCTCGTAAGTTAATTTTGTAATCTGTTGCCCATAAGTTTAGCAATTTCACACCTCAAAAACAAAGGGGGCCGCGAGGTGATGGTGCGGGGGAGGGGCCGTAATCCTATAATGTCCTATGTACCCCCATTTATAGTTCTGATTTGTCTTTTTGTTCACGAATCATAAAATATATGTGTCCCAACCGATGTAAGTTGCTCGTGATAACGTACCATTTAAACATTTTCAGTAAGGCAAAAGACTTAACGTTTCACCTTCTCAATTCTGAGGGGAAAACTAGGAGGTGGTAGCTAGAATCCATTTCACAAACATGGTTCTTGATATAATCAATTTAGGCCGCGTTCGGCTCCTCTCCGCTCCGGAGCGGACGAGCCTCTAGCTCATTTTTACGGAGCGGGTTAAACTGAGCTCCACAAATCCATGGAGTCGGAGCGGATGAGATGGATTCCGAACACGGCCTTAGTTAGCACTGCTCTCCTCTGTTTCTTGTGGAGAAACAGGAATAACTTTGAATTTTGGTTGTTGTTTTCTTGGGTGGTTGGGAGCGGGGGTGGGGGGAGGGGGCTAGGTTTACATTTAACAGTGTGCAATGTATTAAATTAAAGTTTGTGCAGTGGCCTGTGGCATTCTATCTTTTGTGTGACCTAGAAAATTTTTGTCAAAGATAAGCGCCAGCTTTCTAATTTCAATACTGATGAAGCCCCCTTCGTGCTGATGGAAATGTGCGGGGAGATGTCTCATGCACGATCTGCGCATGCCAGCTGGATGGATCTCTACTCCTAACGGAGCAGTTGGTAGTCTCCGCCGGTCAATTTTCGTCCTAACAAAGACGGTCTTTTTTCGTCCGCTTTTTCGCTCGTTAATTTTCGTCCCCCTCCCACCACCGCGACTCACGCACGTAGA
>NC_041384.1:720411586-720430326 GCF_002162155.2 Triticum dicoccoides
AAAAAAAAAACCGCAAAAAAAAAACACTCCTGCCGATCCCTCGAGGGCACAGGACGATCCTCTCGATCCACGATGCGACCTCTCCCTCTGCTCGCGCTCCGGCACCGCCCCCATCTCCCACTCCGGCGCCGCCCCTACAGCTCCGCTGGCCCGACCCCTTCTTCGGGCGCGTCGGCAGGAGCAGATCCACCTCTCCACTCCATATCGCGACAGCGCTCCAGACCCCCACCCCCACGCCCGGCCGCTGCTAGGGTATCTTACCCTCGCTGCCCCGCCGCAACCTCTCCTTGCTTTCCTCCACCCCCGCCCCACTGTTCGCCCTCTCATTTTCCGATCTGGAAAGCGGGAGAGGATGAGCTGATCTCAAAATACGGGTGCCGAGATGGATTTGGATCTCAAGGTGGGGAGGCCAACGTAGCCGCCCCTAGCGCGTCGAGCTCTGCAGGTACTCCTGGTGTGCGTGGGTAGGAAGGTACCTGCAGTAGATGGCCTTCTTCATTGTTTGCCCCCTGTCTGCCTCCCTGCACCGAGATCCATCTGCTCCGGGCCATGACTGAGAACCAGCGATGCTGCCAAGTAATTTCTAAAACACCTGGTAGGGCGTTCATGTTCATCTCCCCGAGCCCCGTTTTTGGTCGAGGGATCCCGATTCGGGGCGACCCAACACTGGCCGTCCAGAATATTCAGTCTCCGATTTTAACGTAACCCAATTCTTTTCCAGGTCCAGATTGATTTGTCGAGGGTTAAATTTCTCTGATTATTCAAAGGAGCGCAGGGGCATCATGTATCAGTGAGGTACTAAAAACACTGATGTACTCCATTCCATTGGAGGTACGAACAATGTTAATTGATGGAGTTTGCCTGCAGGCATTATTGACGGTTCCATGCAATTACATTCTGCAGAAACTTCAGCGAGGAGCACGCAGTGCAGGATGCAGATGTCGCGAGTACGCGGCTTAGTTATTGTGCATTCCGCTTCATACAATCCTTGTAGAATATGTTTCTACTAATGCTGCTGTGTTTTGAACATTCCCAGTTGCACATGGTTCATGTATTGCTAGATCGACAACAAGTCCCTCCCGTCAGCCTACCTTTACGACATTACAAGGAGTCAAGTTGAACCTGATGTATTAGTGATGACATTGCAATCCAGAACCTAGATCGCCACTTTTGAACCTACCATTGATCAGGCTTGAATTTGCCATGGCTGTAAATCGCCACTCTGGAACTTCAATTTTGAGGAGTTATTTTTCTGCACCCACACCTTGAGGCTGTTGTTCGTCCGCCTCTTGACTTCGTAGTGACCAGCATTCATTCTACAGGTGAACGGACTTCAATTCAAGGAATTATTTTTCTGTGCCCAGCAAGTGCCAGCTTCATTCAATTTGAGTAAGTAGGAGTGGAGATCAAAGGGTTGTGCGGTCCGTCAAGGGTCGTAGGGGAGAAATATTGGAGCCCCCTGCTGTACCGCGTTGCTGCCGCACCGGGAGGGCGTGAAGATAAAGTTTCAGGGCCGCAGCTGGAGAGAGCGGCGACGCCCAAATAATCATGTGTTGAATGCTAAATGTAACACTTCATTTTTTTATGTTCACATAACCAACCAATGCAAATTGAGATGGACTTCTTGAACTATGTACTCCTGATGATTTTTCATTGCTATGTTTCCCAGTTGAGTTTTGGACCCTTGTGATTTTATTTTTCTTTCAGCTAGGCGCCTACAGATCAACAACATGCATGCATCCGCAGCTACATTACATTTGTAATTTTCAGGGAGATCTTCTTTTTTCATTAATTCTCATGGAGATCGAATTATGTGATATTGTGCTATTGGCAGAGACATTGCAATCTTATATTTGCCCAAAAATTAGCAAGGTGCGTTCTCTATTCCCCTCTATTTTTCAAGTTAATGCCTAATATCCCACCACTTTACATTTTCTATCTGCTGAATCATTCATCTGCTCAATCAAGAAGCACCTTCCTGTTAGCTTGGGCAATCTGAATCGGCCATCTGTCTATTATGGCTGCACATTAATGTTTGCTACATATGTTATATGTAGATTGGTTTACATGAATACAGAGTAGCACTACATGTATATTGATGGAGAAACTATTGTTCAGCTATGCATTTGAAGTGTAGGCTATTATTCTCATATTTTTGGCTTCGATTCTCAAGTGCGAGGATTACTTCTCTACTAATGATATTTGGTCGTTTGTCCAAGTTTAAATGTGTAGGCTACAATATGTATGTTTTGCCATTGTAAAAGTTATCTGTCACAAAAAACTAAAAACACATGGTTTCTTAGTTGCCAGTCTATATCTCAAATGCTTTTTGATTTTTACGTTTTGATAAATGCATTGTCGACGATAATTATTCTTTCTAAGTAACCTCCTTAATTTTTAAGCTAACAAGGCAGAAAATGTCTACTGTTCAGGATAAACCAGAAATTGCGACAAAGAGTTGGTAAGTGCTTTCACAACTGCTACAGTTCTGAACCAATGTTGTGTTCTACAGTATTATATTCTTGGAAAAGAATTCCGTCATTTATTTATTTCTTTGTTATTGATGTAATGTTCAACTGATTATAGAAATGGTTTTTTTATGTTGACTACAATCATGAAAGAAGGAAAATGTTTATGATAATGTACTGCAAATTGGCTTCTTGCTTGATCATCCTAACCAAGAAGACTTTGATAGCGCCATTGGCTTTTTATATGTGCCAATAAAATTAGCAGGCCGATGCAGCTCCGGGCTATTGATAATGGAGTTTCAGGATCCTTCCTCTGAGCACCCACTCACAGAAGAATCAGCAGCGCGCCACGCAGATGGAACCTGACCGAGATCACGGGATGCTTCCTTACAGGGCTCACCAAGATTGATATTCTGAACTTTTTTGTAAACAAAGTGAAGAGTGGGACATGATCTACACTTGTGCTAATATAAAATATACAGTACTTGTGTAGGTGCAGGTTTTGTTTTAACATTCCAATTGTTGTTTATCCTTTTGTCGCTGAAAATTCTTTACTAATGATGACATTCATTTTATTTCTTCTAGATGTATCTCGATCCACTATGTCCAATCATAAGGTGAAAATGGCGGCACAACAGCCCGGAGGAGACGGCGGTGAGCCCCCCTCCTCCAACTGAGCAATCCACCAGGCGGCGGCACGAACGACCTTCATCTCTAGATGCTTCCCTGCACACCAATGAGATTCACGCCGATAATCTTGACTCCTGACCAATGTCCTTCAGGCCTGAAGTCCCTGTAGTACCCAAGGTCGAGTGATCACTGCTGCGCCTCGCTGTGTCCTGACTCCTGACTGATGTCCTTCAGCCTCCGGTAGCTCATTCACTTTTTAGTGTTCCATCTCCTTCTGTCAAGGTTTAATGTTCTTGTACTATTTTTCTGAGACATGGTCACAGTTTCTTTTTGCATAATTTTTTTAAAGAAATCAAAAATATTGTTATGTAATGTTTAGTATCTCTTTGTACCTCTGATTTATGCACCAAACTAGAGGGGGCCATGAAGGCATGGATGTTCAATATTTTTTCCAATAATATATGGTGAAAAACAATTTGATTTTCGTATACTTGTGTCTTTCATGTTCACTTGGTCCATTAGTTTATTTTTTCTTGAACTTCTATTTGGAAGGACGCAAATTGATCAGATGTAACCATCTCCACATCTCAGTGCCAGACTATTGTTACATTGGCACATATTATTCTGATATGTAATATTCTGAATAATAATTTGATTATGTCCAAGTGAACAGTAGAAGAATTATCTGTCAGTGCATAGAGTATTTTCGACTTTCACCATCGAGTCTTTGTAGGTAAGTTGTATTTGTTTAATCTACTGACACCTGCATATTTGATATGAAATGCAGCAAGGGCCACAACTAATTGATGTTCTCATAATGCTATCATAATGGTATGCTTTCTCATCTGTACTGGTAATTGTTCAGACATAAATGCATTATGGTCATGGGAGAACAATACTCATATTGATTACCCTCCTGGTGAGTAATATTTTATTCTAAGTATTCAGTTGCCTGCAAAATAATTCTGTAATAGACATCTAACTGCATGTTGTTGTGTGACCTGCATCTAAACTGAGAACAGAAACAACAAACTGCTTGAAACTCGGCGTCTTTATATTTGCCCTCATTTGTTGAGGTTCAGTTTCACAAATTAGACACACTATGGACCTGATAGCGTTTTTCTTTTAGTTTAGGCATCCATACAACCTGGAGAAACTGCGTCATTTGAGCACAAGAACATCTAAGGTCTAAACAGATGTACTGTTGATTCTGCTACATTCAGCAACCTGATGAACGCCTCAAGGTAATGAATGTTTTTTAGGAGCCATCTTGTTTCTTTATTTTGGTTATTTGACTGATGCTAGACCTTGGTCACTTGATGACAAACACACACACATGCACACACGCACACGCGCGCAGTACTTGTAGGCGAGTTCAGCATGATATTCCTGAACTAGGGTCATTGCTCTGTTCCTAAGATACAATGGGTTGTTTATTCATTCAAATTGCATCTACCAGTGATGGTTCCAGTTTTTGTGTCCCATCTCCTTTTGGAGGCCTACTTCATATTCTAATTTGAATACTGTCCACTCATGCTTTTAGGAAGCGGATGAAATGCTAAGATGGTTTAAATATTGAACTGAGAAAATATAGGTTTGAGATTCTTTTTACTGAAATATATTTGCAATGTAGAAGGATTCATTAAATAAATACCTAGTTAGAATATGCAGGGTTTACATATATTTTGCAAATCGGAGGACACTCTCTCTGCCTTTAGATGTAGGGTTATTAGGTTAATTTTCTTGCAAGGAAAAATATGATCTTCAACGCAGGAAGGCATGGATTCAGTGGCAAAAACTTCGATTAGGATGCGGCCCTCTAGGTAGGAAGGCATGGATTCAACGGCAAAAAATTTGGTCGGGATGCAGCTCTTTAGGCAAGATGGCATAGATCCACAGCAAGAACATCAATCAAGCAAGAACATCAATCAGGATGGATTCAACCAGTGTGCTAGATCGTTGGATGACATAATACAGTTATGATGTGGGTCGAAGGTGGTACTCTAGCTCCAACCAAACTCCGGCTCATCCGACCTCCAGTTTAGGTTCACTATTCATCAATTTTAGTGCTACGTATTCCTATTTGGATTATACTTGGTGCATAAAATTAATGAATCGGGAAATTATTATTTTTGTTTGATAGGGCCTTAGTCTATTTGTAATCAGATATAACCATCTGATCCATGATTGTTCTTGGGCATCATATTTCAAAATATTCTTTTTTTGGATTTTGTAAAGGTTGTAGATAACAAGCCGGTGGGAGCTAATGGTTCAGTTAGACCCTGCATTTTCTTGACTTTTTTCCTGTCAGGTAAATAAATTACCATGGTACTTTTCTAATGCGATTTGTAAAGTTTTGCCAATCCGGTGAGCATATGAGACTGGAATATTGGGTCCACTCTCAGGAACTAAACCGCGTACTGATTACTTCTCCGGCTGTTATTCACGTGAAAATAGCATAAGTTTTCTTATCTAACTTCATTTGATTTTGTAATGAGGGGGAGATTCAATATCAAGATTATGATTTGGCATAAGTGAGATGACATACAAGCGAGTCTAATTCCTGAGATGACATACAAGATTATGATCCTGCACCCCGACTCCACTTACGCGGCCTTCGGTTCTCCACTCACCCTCCCTCCCTATGTCAGAAAGGGAGATAGCCACTAAGAAACAAGACTCCTCCCTCTTGATGGCGGTGGCGGATCTGCACGAACATGGGGGAGGGGGCCAGGGGGAGAGCGGGGCGGTTGGCAGGGCACTTCTCCTTGCCGGTCCGTGAGGAAGTTGTGAAGGAGAGAGGGCACCATGATGAAGGTGAGGTGGGCGTCATCCGGGTTTAAAGAAGAGGGCTTCTGAAATGTCCTGCCATGGCGGAAACCGAGCGGGAAGGGAGGCTCCGACAAGAAAAGGTAAGGGTGTGACGTGGGCTAGGATTTTTTTTGTGTTGGGCCCGTGTGTTGGAGATACCATGACAAATAGTACGGACAGCCACATTTTTTCCTCGCATATGATTTGGTTTTGGTGAAGCTTGGAGTGTCTAGACGGTTGAATTTTGTGGATCCCAGGGTTCAACCATTTGATGTCCTTGCACATCCGGACGTATGGGAAGAAGTGATCTTGGACCTTGGAGATAATCTTAAATTTTTCTTGATTTATTTCTATGCATTGTAGCCCGTAGCAACGCACGGGCGTTCTATTAGTCTTAATGGTATGGTGATGGAAACTGACAATCCATCGTCTCTACCAGGAAGGCAGTGTCTTTTTGCTATTTTTCTTGCTTATTTCAGTTTCACATGCTATATGCGCTGTTGTTGTAGATTTTTCTGTTTTTTTTTTGCTGCTAGGAACATACACTTTGGAGAGATGTTTTTTCTATGCAGCTCTGTCATTTTAATGTGTGTATTTTCATCTATTTTCTCTGTTTTTTTCATTTTGATCTTGTTAAAAATACATGTCGAATTTTCAATACAAGTAATACATTTTTTTATACAAACGTAACATCTTTTTATACGTGTGGAACGTTTTTCAGATACAAGATTAACATTTTTTCAAATACATGTTGAACATTTTCTTAATAAATGTTAACCATTTTCAAATACACGATGAACATTCTTTTGAATCATACGAAACTTTTTTATACTATGCAAACATTTTTTAAATTCTATATATATGAATAGTATCACTATACTAATCGACACCATGGGTGAGGAATAGTTATTCTTCATCCCTCTATTTTACCGTCAATGCACCGTAATTTTACGTTTCTTAAGTTTTTTCTTATTTCCGAAGGAAAAAAAGACCGTAAGAAAATATATAATCATTTTAAAATATATGTTAGGTTATGTAAAATTACAAACGTAAAAACATAGTGTAAAATACACATAAACTGCAAAAACAATTGTCTTATGACCTATATTTTTATTTTTTTATGGCAAATTTTACATAGTGAATCAATAGAAATGTAACTATTTGAATTTCAAACATAATTTAATTATGAAATGTTCGTAAGATTACCTCGGGTGAAGCATAACTTATTCTGCATCCTGGGTGAGGAATAGTTATTCTTCACTCCCCTCTATTTTACCATCAATGCACCGTAAATTTACATTTCGTAAGTTTTATTTTATTTTATACGTAAAAATAGACCATAAGAAAAATATATAGTCATCGTAAAGAATATTTATGTTACGTAAAATTACAAACGTAAAACATAGTGTAAATTATACATGAAATGCACTTTTCCTGATCTTATGACCTATATTTTAACTTTTTATGCCAAATTTTATGTAGTGAATCAATATGAATGTAACTATTTGTATTGCAAACATAATTTATTTATGAAATGGCCGTAAAATTACCTCGGATGAAGAATAACTTATTCCGCACCTTGGATGATGAATAGTAACACTATATGTCATGAACATATTTTAGAAACATGCGAATATTTTTTAGATGTCTTATACATATTTTTGAATGGTATGAAATATTATATTTTTAAGACTTATGTATTTTTTACATTTATGAACATTATTTTTAAAATATCACATACAATTCTTTGAAAACATGTTACCATTTTTTAACGGAACAAAACTTATTTTAAAAGTTACATGGAGATTTTTACATTGTATTCAAATTCTATGAAAATATATAATAAACAATATTTTGAAACACGTGAACAATTTCTAAATGTCATTAATATTTTTTCAATGGTACACATATTTTTTAGAATTGCACGAATAATATTTTAACACTGCTTTAACATTTTTTAAATGCACAGCGAACTTTTTTAGACTTTTTTTAAAAACATGTTAACACTGCTTTAACATTAATATTTTGAGATATAGACGAAAGTTAAAAGAAAGAACGAATGAAAACCAACCAATGAAATAAACAAACGAAGCAAAGCAACAGCTTCCGACTGGGTCGTCCCACTACAGTGGTCTTTGGGGCGAGACAAAGACGCTCCTAGTCATCCTTCGCACTAGTTATTTCCTCATTTTGATTTTCATTTCATGATTTCTTGTGGCTTTCGTCTCCTTGGCGTTTGGCCATATTGTGATTTCGCTTATTGCAAGTTATTATGGAGCAATCCAGTATGGGCCGCACCATGAAGGCCAGTAATTTAAACCCTTTCTTTTGTTGTTTCTTTTCTTTTTTATCTTTTATTTTTTATAATTCTAATGTTTTACATGATTGTATATTTTATAGTTTTAATAAATCCTTATTACTTTTTAATCAAAAAGAGAACTTCTGTTGACAACAAATGAGAACTTATTTGTAACACGTAAACCTTTTTTGAAAAATATGAGCATCACTGTAAAATAGTTGTGCATCCTGGATAAGAACGGACACACACACACACACACACACACACACACACACACACACACACACACAAGGCCACAAATGCACATTCGTTGGATTAAGGTGACATGTAGCGCTACGTTATCTAGTTCTCTGTTATGTCCGCAATTGTTTAGAGCCGGGCCGTAGCTTTCAGTCGTGAAAAAACATGCGACAAACAAACTTCGTTGCGGAGCTACCAAGATGTGTGTCATCCGAACACACAAGCACGCAATGCATATATTAAATTTCTCATGAAGATGAAGCCCGGCCGGAGCTAGCTATCTTCCTTCAGACATGTCTGAACCGCTGAAGCTCATCGGCTCCTTCGGCAGCCCGATGGTCCACCGGGCGGAGGTGGCCCTCCTTCTGAAGGGAGTCCCCTACGAGTTCATCCAAGAAGACCTCGCAAACAAAAGCGAGCTGCTGCTGAAGCACAATCCCGTCCACAAGAAGGTCCCCGTGCTCCTCCATGGCGACCGGCCTGCAGTATGCGAGTCGCTTGTCGTTGTTGAGTATGTTGATGAGGCCTTTGATGGCCCGCCGCTCCTCCCCTCCGACCCCTTCGCCCGTGCCTCCGCCCGCTTCTGGGCTCGCTTCGTCAACGAGAAGGTGGGTAAACATATTATCAGCGGGTAGTACTAAGTTCGTTTAGTGGTGTTGCTATTTCTCGGTTCATGTTTCACTTTTGTTAATCCTAAGTCGACAGATATTTTTTTGATGTCTAAGTTAATACCGGTAAATACACTTTTGGTTAAGCAAAAATTTATGATTACAATTTTTTTAATAGTAAAATACAACTTGGTGAAAAAGTGCATTTTTTCCACCACGGCATGCATATCGCGTTATTGCTCTTGGTCCTGCTTCTATCTGTCCTACCGTGATCCAAGCAGGTTCAAGTGCATGAAGAGGATATCTACCAAAGCAAATATGAGTGCCTCGCAGGATTTTCCTTTCATTATTCCTCTATGTTGTTTGTGAAATCTGGTTCTTTTGGGGTCTTAGTCGATGGTTCTCTTTCTTACTTCCATCTCTACTGCAAAACTGCACATGAGAGTTTCTTCTCATCCAGCTCCTCACGAATGGAATGAGAAAGCATATAAATTTCCCTAATTCATAATATTCAGAAATATTACGGTACGGATAGATACACATTAGTGACAACTTATGATTACAATTTTTTAAATAGTAAAATACAACTTGGTGAAAAAGTGCATTCGCCAACTGAAATTGTGTTTTTCACCAAGTTTTCTCACGTTTATACTTTCATTCATAAATTGTGCTTCATGGACAAATGATTTACTAGCTACTATTGCCGGCAAGGCGAACTGGGACAAGGTCGGTAGGCCAGCCAAAACGATAGGCTAGGATATCATTGGTCGCTAAGATTCGAAGAACTTTGCCGTCATTGAAGTTAGTCATATTGGATTTGATTTTTGGCTAGGCCAGCAAAGATCGGAGATTGGAGGAGGGGTATAGGAGATGAGAGGAAACATGGGAAAGAGATAGGGGAGGTAACAGGGGTAGACCAGCCAAATTTGTGAGTGGGATTTGCATGACCCCAGTTATCATGGCTAAAACGACGAATTATATATACTTAAGAGACTGACCTCACTAACTTATTTATGTCATCAACACGCAAGCATGCCACATCATCACGACCCACCTCAACATGCAACCATGCATCGGAAAAACCATCACCGCCTGCAACCATGCATGGGAAAATATTTTCATTCTATTATTCTATTTTTAATCAATAAACATTTTGTCAATATACATAATCAAATATACTATGTCGTGTGTATTTTTAGTTTTGGTCACGTCTTATTAATCTAAATATTTATATTTCACACAATCAAATCTCAGTGAAATATATTGCAACCGATTCCCATAGCAAGGTTCGAGATATCATCTAGTATTAGTAAATGCGGGAACACCTGACTACCAACTCAAATATTTATAACTGTATTTTCTAATAATTATTTACATAAAAGAGAACCTCAGATGACAATGACATGGAAGGGATTTATATATGTGCAGTGCTGGAGGTCTGTATGGATGGCACTCTGGACGGACGGTCAAGTGCAAGCTTCATCAGCGAGGGAGGCGGCAAAGAACCTAAAGCTTCTTGAGGGACAGTTGCCGGAGGGGAAGAGGTTTTTCGGAGGTGATACTATTGGCTTCCTCGACATAGCCATGGGCGGGATCGCGCATTGGTTAGGAGTCTTTGAGGAGATGGCCGGGGTAAGGCTGCTCACCGAGGAGGACCACCCATTGTTGTGCAAGTGGGCGAGGGACTACAAGGCTGACGACATTGTGAGGCAATGCCTTTCGGAGAGGGGTCGTGTGCTTGCCGAGTTGACGGCGAGGAAGGATCGGTATGTGTCCATAGCTATGACGATGGCCGCAAAGAACTACTAGCACGCTATGTGTTGGACCTGTTGTAATAATGCATATGTAAGTTGCATGTGAGAATTTATATATTGCAATAAAGTGTGTGCACCATAGGAAGACACAAATGGATGTCGAGTTGCCTGGAGCCCGTTTTAGGAATAAGACGAAGTCAAGAAAACTAATATTTTTCCTGATCACCTGCAAAATGTTATAAAGGAATATATTTTTTGCGAGGTGTTATAAGAAAGAATATGCTTATTTTTATTTGATTTTTGTTGTTGCTCATATATAAAAATATTTGTCAATCAAATTTTAACAGGTATAGAAATGAACAAAAAAATGGTAAAACAAATTCTACATGCTAATATAGATGTGTATTACGAGCGTGCAAAGTCACGTGATGAAAAAGGTTATTATATAAGCTAAAAAAGGACAATTACGTGGACAGTGGTAAACAGTGAGTGTATTGTTTGTCCTTTCAAAATCATAAATTTGTCTTCAATTTGTGTAATTATGTGGGGTGTAAGATCGAGTGATCTATCTTCTTTCGTCTATGAGCTGTGCAGTATGAATGTGTTAGAGCACCTAAGCTGGGCGCCTCAAACCGTCACTGTACGCCTCGGTAGATGGCCCGATTACTAATAGGTTCAGAAAACTTATCCAGCGGGCTCCTCAAATCGGCACCAGACGCCTGTCCGACACCCCTCATATTTAGCATAAATCTAAGACGGATGTGGGGAGGACAAGAAGCGCCCAAACACACCCGTCACATCAGCCCGGCGCATCATGGCCCGCAACGACCCCACATAAACCCGAAAACCTGACGAACCCTAGACCGCAGTCCACTTCACTATCTCTCGCTCTTTTTCCTCCTCTTACCGTCTGTCCACGTACGATCTATGGTGAGCGACAGCAACAGCGCGGCATCCGGTGGCGGATCCGATGCCGACGACGACATGGAGGAGATCGCCGTCTGCATCGCGTTGCACCAGTCAATCATGGACTGGGGCGGCAGCAGCGAAAGCTCATGTTCCGCGACGGCACGTGACGCCCGGCGTCGCATTGTGGGCGACGTCGTCAGCCCCTCGCATCAGGCGCTAGCTCCAGTCGCTCCGCCACAATATGTAGGTACACACTAACTGTCTTCTCCTACTCTACTAATGCCAGGGTGTCCCCGGCCACCGCTGGGTACTCGTGCCCTCGCTGAGGCGTCCGCGGACGAGGACGCCTGAATCTGAGGCGTCGACCGCTCACCACGAACGACAACGGGAGAGAGAGAGAGAGAGAGAGAGAGAGAGGCGCTCGCATCGCGTCGGGCAAGCATGCGCTAGTGGTCCGGGAGGACTTCTCGTGTCTGTCCTCCGACGCTCCCTCACATCGACAGACAGACGCGTAGCAGCTCCGCCACAAAAAAGCCAAAGTGCTCCGGCTAGCCATCAAGTTGTCGAAGTGCAAGGCAACGACGTAGTCGGCAGCCAAGGCAAGGGCACTCCAGCTGGCCCAGGTGCAGGAGCGCGTTGTACGGAGGCTGACAATTGGCAAAATCTCCTCTAGTGAGGCCTCGGACAACAGCGGCGGATCCAGCGATGACGACAACGATGCCCGTCTGGCTGTGGACGCCTACACGAAGGGGATACAACCACATCGACAACCGCAAAGGGAAGGGGCCGACGAGGAAAAGGTGATTTCCTCCGCCATTCTCCGTTTTATCTATATTTTAGTAGTTTTGAAGTATGAATTTGCGCTGTTCAGTGATGAGCTTTGATCCTTTTGTGTGAGATGACTAATGTAGTTGCTAGTAGTATGTGAACTCGTTCCTTTGTTGCTATCAAGCGTCTTCATGTTATTCATCTAGGTAGCATTGCATTTCTTGCATGGATTTGAGGATTTGGATATGAGACACACAGTTGTGTAATCAACGAAATAAGAGATGCCCAGTCAGTGCCCGCGGACAGGCCTGTGCACAACCACGTGTGTTTGAGAGGCCGTATTAGATACATTCGGCTAAGGATACTCTAAGGGCATGAACTATGGAGGCACTGAAAAATGTTAATCAAGCACTTGGAAAATGCCAAATGTTTATAGAAAAATGTTTGTCATACATATAAAAATATTAAAAAGTACAGGAAAAATGTTAATGTGTATGTAAAAATGTTGATCATGTATATAAAAAAAATTGTAAACGTGTATAAAAGATGTTCCTGATGTACAGGAAAATTTTACAATTGAGATTAGTTAAAGTATACATAAAAATGAAAATTTGGAAAAAAGACAATACTATATTAAAAAATATTGAACATTACATACAAATGTTCCTAATGTATATGTAAAATTTACGTTCTGTGTGAAAAAATGTTAATTTTGATTAAAAACTGCTAACCATATATTTAAAATGTTGACAATGTTTTCCATATTTTTATCTTGTATATTAAACATGTTAAAGTTTTCTTTAAAATGTATTAGATATATGCAAAAAAAGGACCATGTGTATGGAAAAAAGGACACATATTTTTTTTCAAAAAATGTATATCATATACTTTAAAAACATGTATGTAAAATATGCTTTGGATATATACGAAAAATGTTGAGTTTGTACTAGAAAAATTGACATGTGTCGAACAAAAAAGAAACCGATAAAAATCAACAAAGAAACCAAATAAGAACCAAAAGGAAAAATAAATAAACCAAGAAAACCATTTCAGAAGAATGGAAATAGAGAAAGCCAAGAAGAAAAAAAATAAAAATGAAGAAAACCGATGAAAGAAACGAAGGAAAATGAAGACAGAAAAGAAAAAATCCAGCAAAAACCAAGAAAGAAACAAAGGAAAATGAAAAGAAAAAGAAAACACAGTGAAAAGCTTGAAATTAATGAAGAAACCCGATGGAAAAACTAAGAAACATAGGAAAAAATAGGATGAAGAAACAGAAAAAACTAAAAGAAGGCATAAAGGAAAAGAAAAAAGAAAAAAAAAATGAACCAAACCAAACCTGTACGTCCATGGCACGCTAGGCTACCAACGATAGTAGAACCTAGGGCGATTGAAAAATAAAACAAACAAACGGGCGGGCCCGTCTATGTCGTGCGAGAAAAAAAAAAAGCTTCAGGCATGACTGAAGGATCACTCACTATAAGGGCGATATATGTTTCGTGGTCCAGCCATATGATAAAGGTTATCCTAGGATACTAGCAATGGCGGTGGACCGTAATGGAATGGTTGCGTTTGAGCCAGAAAAAATATATTTAAAAAGGGGTTGAAAAAGACAAATAGCACACTGAATTGGCCCGATTCAATGGCTCGTACCGCCTCCCAGCCGAGTCCGCCTATGAAAATCCTAGACTTACAGACAGAATTGCACGGAAGGGGCTTACTGGAGTACGTGTCTCCCCATCAATCTCCCTCCTTCCCGTGCTTTCAGCCTGTAGCTTCTAATGCATAAGATGAAGTCCGTAAGTGTAGCAAATTCCAGTCCGCCTAGTTGCCTAAAATAGCGCAAGTGCTATATCTCACATTAAACAAGATGGAAGGATCTCTCGCGTCGAGCGCTACTGTATCAGGCCGGCCCTGTAGCGGATATTTTTGGAAAAATGTTAAAAGGGTGCACGCAAGGGATCAATCCTGGGATCTCCTTGTTGCTTTGCGGCACTGTTAGCCACTGCGCCAATATCATGTTCATGTACGATACGTAGGGCGTGACCTACTAGAAGGAACAGCGCCAACTTTTACACATTTCCTTCATTTTTTCCTTGTTTTTTGTTTCTTTCTTCGTTTTTAATGCTTTTTTCATTTTATTTTGTTTCTTTTCTTTCATTCTTTTAGCATTAATTTATTTGTTATTATTTTTTGTTTTCTTTGGTTTATTTTTTTCGGTTTTTTTTGTTATCTTTGTTTCTTTTGGTTTTTATTCTACATTTTTTTATTCACCTATTTGAAGGATTGATTAAGATTTTCAAATACAAGGATAAAAAATTTCAAATACAAGATTAACATTTTTTGAATACATGGTCAACATTTTTCCTATACACACTTTTTAAACGCTTTTCAAATGCTTCATTAAAAAATTCAAATACAAGATTAACATTTTCTAATACATTGTCAAAAAAATTCTATTCACACTCAATATTTTCAGATGCTTCATTAACATTTTCTAAATTCAATATTAACATTTTCTAAACACTTTGAACATTTTTCAAATGCTTGATTAACATTGTTCGAATAGTTGTTTACCCTTTTTCCAAATGTTCATGATCAACATTTTTTTCAGTAGGGAGTATCTTTGTTACCATGTTGCCATGATGCCTTCACCTGATTGTTGAAGCTTTGTGGTCTCGCTGAGCGCTGCATGTGCAAACTATACATAACCCCACAATATGCTAGAGAAAGTGGGAAAATTGTCAGGCCTTCCTGTTACGAAATAAAGGCTGCCAATATTAGTGATCTCAACAACTTTTACATAAACGTTGATCATGGTTACTTGACTGATTTCATCAGGGTAATGCGCAATTCGTGTTACTAGTGGTGATTATTTTTCAGTTATTCGAATGTGATGTTGATCTATTATCAAGGTAGAAATTGTTATAAATGTCACAGAGAGATACATGATTGCCAGTTAAGAACCCGCAGTAATTTTCAGACCCCGCATTTCTTGATTTGTTAGTAATTGCGCAATAGTATCGTAGAAATTCAGAGAGGGTTACTGCAGATGAGATGACACGTTGATATCTAGAGATGATGAAATTCTAGAGATAATACTTTCTCTCTGGATTATTGTCTAGAATGGAACCAACTAATGAAGTTTAGGGTATGTTGTTGCTCTTAATTCATGGAAACAATCAAGCCACTTTTTCAGGTACAACAACTGTGCTATGTTTGGTCACGCTAGCTCTAGGCTGAAGTTGAGTTTCAGTTGACAATGAGATGAGTCCGAGAAGTCGCTCGCAACCAGTGAGCCAAAATGATGCTCACATCATCCTGACCGTTCCTCTACCGTAGCAAGTTTTCATCTCATAGTTAGAAGCAGACAAAGAATCTGTTGACCAAATTTGCACATTTTCTTCCTCTCGCCCATCCGTACACCGCTGCTAAAGTTGCTCTTTTGTACATGCACCGCATCTATCCTCTCCATGGATTTCCGGGCGCCATCGTCTCGGATCGAAACCCGGTCTTCACAAGTCACTTTTGGCAAGAGTTGTTCAGGTATGCCGGCACGAAACTCCGCATGAGCACGGCGAATCATCCGAGATGGACGGGCAAACCGAGCGTGTGAATCAGTGCTTGGAGGCATTTCACCGGTGCTTCATCCAAGCCTGTCTGCGAAGATGGAGCCACTGGCTTCCTCTAGCCCAGTTTTGGTACAACTCTGCACACCACTTTGCCATTTGGGATGTCGCCATTCCGTGCGATATATGGGTACGAGCCTCGTCAGCGGGGGATCATCTCTTAAACTGCTACTCTCTCGTGGATGGACGATCATGCGGTCATCCAAGACCTCCTCCAACAGCACTTGCAGCATGCTCGACTCTGTATGAAGCAGAGCGCAGACAAGAAATGCTCCTTCTATGTCTTTGAGGTGGGCGGCATGGCGTTCCTGAAGCTGCAGCTGTATGTTCAAACATCCGTCGCCCTACGTGCCAATCACAAGCTCTCCTTCTGCTACTACGGATCGTACAAGATCGTCGGGAAGATCAACGAGGTGGCGTACAAGCTGCAACTGCCGGAGCATGCGGATGTGCACCCTGTGTTCCACGTCTCGCAACTACAACACGCTCTGTCCACAGGTACAAGTTCAGAACAACAGCTTCCTCGCTTCAGCGACATTCTGCTGGTTCCAACAGCTACCATGGACACAAGACGTAGGAAGAAGAACGGACGCATGGTGGAACATGTACTTGTTCGATGGTCTGATAGTGTGGCCGTAGCTAACACCTGGGAGGACAAGACTGCCTTGTGAGCCCGCTTTCCGACAGCGAGGGCTTGGGGGCAAGCCTATTCGAAAGAAAATAGGCATGGATCGCGCAAGGAAATAATCAGTAACATTTAGGTGTTATTAGCGCAGGAGTCCAGGGATACATGCATGAGCGGTTCAAAAAAAGTTATTAAAAGGAAAGGTGACAAGTGCGCGGTCAAGGGACAAGCCTACCTACACAAAAGGTTATGATTAAATCAGGAAGTACGTGCGTGTTTGGGTCTATGCCGGTTTGGCGTTTGGACTTGATTTGAAGATTCTGTGCAAACTGTGAAAATTCTGGACATGATTTCCGTGAGACTCAACGAAAAGACAATGTCGGGTGATCCAAGGTAGATAAAAGGCTGAGGTAAAAGCCTACTCCTGCTAGATAGCTATTGATGATGATGATCTCGATTACAAGGGTCATGTTTCACCATCTAGTCTCCAGAGCTAAAAAAATTATGTCCCTTGGACAACCGAGGGACCCCTCCCCCCTTATATACCAGTCGGGTCCCCGGTTTTACAACATATCTTGGTTCTACTCAAATTAGGAGTCCTACTCCAAGTACCGCGTGCCTTCCATGTAAGGCGGCTGTCCTACTGCTCAAGGTTATATAAGTCGGCCCTTCTCCCTTGGGCGGAGTCTCCTTCCTGCCCGCAGTAAGCTGGCGCGTAGTTATCCCTTTACGCAGCCCTATCTGGGCCCCCTTGATGTTTTGGTGGGTCTCGTCCCAGACCGGGTCATACCCTTAGGCCAGGTCTCTCTCTGGTCGGGTCTCGCCCCTGGGGAATATCCCCAACAAGATGCGTGGGCCTCTTTCCTTGGAGCTATGGCCACCCATTTGTAGATCGGTATGCTTTTTATTGTATGTAGGTATATGCTAGAAAGGTGCTGCTAGGCAAGCATGTGAAACTTGAAGTTCCAACTCATATCCATTTTGAATTGAAAAAAAAAAACTCATGTCCATTTGGTAGGCAAGAAAAACAATGGTCACTTGGTGATGTTATACTGTTTGGCAGTTTGGTGCTAAAGGCTCATGAATAGTGAAGTTATACCGTTTGGGATTGTTCGTTGCTGCTAAAAGAAGAAAATAAAAAGCTGGCATCGGAAGGGGAGTTGAGATGAGCGAACCCACATACACATGGATGGCCGGATGGGATAACCATCCAGAAGTTGGGCTTCGACTGGGAGCATAACCCCGCAGCGCATATAACCAGTAGAAGGTCGGGCCAACAACCCGGCCTACTTAACTTTCAGGCCACTTTTAACACGACCCCTCGATCGGAGATGTCATGTCGTGTTACACGCATCTCTTTTGGGCCACTTTTTACTCTTATAGTGGACGATCGATCGACCCGGAGAAGTCCGTCGTGTTAAAGAATATGCAGGCTCGAGAGCCCAAACCCAGAGCCCGCCCCCAAATGCCAGCCCGCCCTCCGAAGCTGGAGTGACAGGCGTGCACCACCACCCCCGGCTGGTGCACAAGACGAGAGGCACGGCTATATACTGGTGCACGCCGTCCACGGCTAGCGGTATGGTACTATATTTATTTTAGCGCCGACGGGAGGCTTTCAACGCCCGAGCGATGCCTGCCTTGAGGTGTAGCTAGCGTCGCTGCGTCGTGCGGGCTCGCCGACCTGTGCTACATCCGATGTCTAGGGATGCTACAACCAATAAACTTTTGTTGTAACCAACTACTCGAATTCGTTGTTGATTGTTGTTTTGCTTGAACCGGCATTTGGTTTTGCTACCACCGGTGACTTCATTTGCTACTACCAATGAGCTTTTTCTGCTGGAACTGGCACATTTTTTTGCTACTATCAGCCGAATTTTTTGCTGCAACCCAAGGGAAGTACAATTTTTCGCAACCTCGTCGTTGGAAGTGCTGCGACCGCTGATCGTGGTTGCCGGAGCCACGTCGGCCACCACCAGAGTTGTGCCCGTCATCACGAGGA
>NC_041384.1:720430511-720467609 GCF_002162155.2 Triticum dicoccoides
AGACGAGGGCGGTGCTTCGAGGCTGGCCGCATGGTTGTCCATGGCAACGTGACAGGGGTTCCTTTCTTGGTGAAGAAGGAACACGGGGGAGGAGGAAGGAGATCGCACGGTTGCAAAACGCTAAATCATACATTGCTAGTGCGACCGGCACAACACACTGAAAAAATGTAACCAATGGGTTCTTTGCAGCAGCAAAGCGCGACATCTCTCAACAACCTCCCAACATCTCTTATCCAAACATAACGACCTTCGTTGTTAAGATAGCTAGAGCATAGCTAAACAACGAGCATCAACATTGGACTCGAGTCATTCCTTAGAGGTTCGTCTCGCTCGTCCCCTCCAGGGCGAGCGCGCTCCAGCCGCCCCGATCGCATTCCTCCTTCCCCTCCGTCGTTGCCGGGGGATAGCGGCGGCGGAGGACAGCTCCTCCTTCCCAGGCTATTTGGCGACGAGGGTGATAGTTCAGTGGAGGTGCGGCCATCTTCCTCGATCCATGGTGACGCGGTGGCTTCTGATGGAGGCGTCTGTGGTGGTGCGGGTTGAGATCGCCAGAGGATGGAGATGGGGTTGGGCATGGCCGGTGGCGGCGGCGGCATCTGGGCCAGATCCAGTCTTGGCGGTGGCGGCAGTGACTCCCGTCCGGATCCAAACATGGCGGTGGTGGCGTCCCCTCTATCGGGGATGGTGGACCAGGTGGTGGGTCCTTGTGGCGGCACCAGTGTCACTGGATCTTGGGATCTCGCACCCGGGGACGTCGCAGGACGCGTGCTGCGGCCGGAGCTTCCTCCGGCGCCGACGATGCTTGTTGCGGGATTGGGGCGGCAGTTGCCGTTGTATGGGCAACGACAACATTGTGTGCGATGGTGGGTGCTCCCTATAGTGCCGAAAAACGGGGCGGTGGACCCTCTTTATCAATGGTGGCGGATGCCGGGGTCATGTAGGCAACTCGGAGTCTGGATCTCGAGGTGGTGACGGCCTTTCTGAAGCTGGTGGTGGTATGGAACGCCCCCTCCGTCAACAGATTAGGTTCAATGTGGCTCGGCAGGTGACACATGTCCCTCTTCCGCAGTTGTCGGGTAGTGCCTGTCATCGGCTGGTGAAGCCACCGGTGGATGCGCTACCGGCGGATGCTATGCACAACATCTTATTCAGAGACTCATGTCATGCCTGCTACCGGCAGGTGATGCACGGTGGCTCTGGCGGAGGTGTCATGTTTACTCTGTTGCTATTGGGTCGAAGGTGGTGCGACAATAGCGGTAGGCAGGCGGTACAGGACGTCTTTATCTTCCGTTGTCTTCTCCAGAGCTTTGTCTTTGTCTCCGGCTATAAGGCGTCGGTAGACGGATAAGGACAGATGGTACGGACGGCTTCAACGACGAGTTTATGCACTCCAGTGAAAACACAAGATCTCTGATTTGGCTATGTTGACGCGCGCCTATGTCGTGTCCTCGGTAAAGGTGGTGGACTGAAGCTTGGCTTGGGGATGAGAATCTGGAGCTCAACCTTGTGGTGGACTCGCCATCATTGACACACGTGCGGTCATTCCTTCTTGAAGGAGTAGCCTAGGAGTTGTGTATTTTCGTTTCAGATGTGTCTTGTAACACAGCGTTAATGGCTATCTGAGGGAGTTACTGTCGTGAGGTATACAACCTCAGGGTTTGTTTTCCGCTTTATTTTCGGGTCGAGAGTGTTCAGCTGCTGGATTTTACATTATTAATAATATATGTCTGCATGCATTGTCCCGATGCAGAGGCCAGGTCATCCTCTTTTTTAAAAAAAATTCACAAATAACAAAATCTCTTAATCCTTGGTGGTATCACACTTTGCTATCATCTTCGTCTAAACTCCATGGCTTGGATCCTGAACGGAGTGGGCAATCTCAACACAGTGTGAAGCCACTATTCCTCAATTTTTTTCCCAAACATCCAAGTCCAACCGCCTCTGCAAATGACATTGCTCTAGGGTCGTCGGATCCACGACGCCAGCAATCACTTGAAGGAAAGCACACTGAAAATTCCAACTCATCACGACTTTTTCAAGCTAGATAGAGACTCAAGCATTATAAGGGGAGTAGGTATACGTGGTCTTCTGGGCTAGACCTATTGCGATTATCTAGTCAGTACCGACCTCGTCTTCCCTTCGCGCGACCAGGTTGTAGTAGGGAATTCTAGCTCCCACGCATTGCATGAGCTAAGGAGGCGCCACACACCACCCAAGAAGGCAAGCCCAATAAAGGCATTAATTAGATCACAATCTCGGTCTACAATATGTATGGGTTCTATTACAAAGTGATGGTCTTCGTTCAGTCCCTAAATATCCATTCCACCCTTTGTTTGTTGTAAGCAGTGCCATCCAGAAATAAGCAAACCATACCCTAAGACTAATTTCCAAGACTTATAAACATTACAGTGAAGAATTTTAAGAAGACATTGAGCAGGACGTCCATTCATATACAAGTTCGTATACATTTAGTGTTAAGAGTTACATGAATATGCTGATTAACAAAATAAAAATGCAATCTAAGACATTAATTAGTCACTAGCGCAAATGTACCTTCAGAACTTCAACAGGGTATGCACAGTACTACATTAGCAAATGCTTGGAAGGACCCATGCCAGTGGTACATGATCCTTCCTTGCTGCTCGCCCTGGGTAGTCGAACATTCTGATGCAAAAGATCCGTCAACCAAAGAATACTCGCTCCAGTCCCAAAGGATCAAGTAAAGTAGAAGCAGTCTCTTCGAAGTCCCGGATGATCTGGACCAAGGCAATCCACAAACTGATGACCATTAAAGAACAAGCTTTTTTTTAGAAAAGAAGGATGACTCCCGGCCTTTACATCTGGAGGATGCATACGACTATTTTATTAATTATTCTCACAATGCTTTATAAAGTCATACAACAGTAAGACTAAAGCCACCGTCTAAGCAACAAACTGTCGCTACACCTATCCAGTTGATGAAGGGGCGCAGATAGCCTGGGCCTACTATCAAACAGACACCGCAGCCAAGCCTAACATTTAAGACCTGAGACCCCAACCTAGCCACTTGCTGGGTCTGGAGCACACACTGGTCCGACGTGCTCTCAGAGGCTGCCGCCGTCAACTGCCACCGCTCCATCTTCAGAGCTGTACTGATGCATCAACCTTGCTCGGTCCAGCTACCGTCGATGCCACCACGGCGCCCAACGACACCTCCTCCCTGCGCGCAAACAGCTGTACACGTCGCAGTCGCCACTGATACACCTCAGCGCCATGCTGCCAAGTACCAGCAGCCGATACAGCTTGAAGCCCTTGGAGGATCTGTCGTGCGTAGCACCTGCCGACCAGGCATGACCAAGCGTAGCACCTGTCGGTCAGGCATGACTTGACATCTCCACTGAAGCTCCGTGCAAGACGAAGCCGCTCGACCTCCTGCCTCTGACTTCCAGCGCTGCTCCACAAAACGACGCTCCCAAGAGAGAAGCGACACCGCGGTGCTACCATCGTCCGGTCTAGGACACCAGATCCTAGGGTTTTCCTCGGAGCAATACGAGTGGGTCGACGGCAGTCACATAAGATGCCTTCATCAGGTAATGACGTGGAACGCCGCCATCGGCTCGGTTTTCACCGGCAACTACGTCTCCCCGACTCGCAGCTGGTGCAGATGACGGATTCCGAGATCCGAACACCCAGTCTCAGGCCGACCACCTCTGCCAGAAGAGATGACCACCACCGCCGGCTGCACCGGTCAGAACAGATCTGGGCGAGAGGTGCCGCCGATGAGACCATGCATGCCGCCGCCGATCTGAAGACAGCATGCACGCCACCGCAGCCAAGCCTAACATCTAAGACCTGAGACCCCAACCTAGCCACTTGCTGGGTCTGGAGCACACACTGGTCCGACGTGCTCTCAGAGGCCGCCGCCGTCAACTGCCACCGCTCCATCTTCAGAGCTGTACTGATGCATCAACCTTGCTCGGTCCAGCTACCGTCGATGCCACCACGGCGCCCAACGACACCTCCTCCCTGCGCGCAAACAGCTGTACATGTCGCTGTCGCCACTGATACACCTCAGCGCCATGCTGCCAAGTACCAGCAGCCGACACAGCTTGAAGCCCTTGGAGGATCTGTCGTGCGTAGCACCTGCCGACCAGGCATGACCAAGTGTAGCACCTGTCGGTCAGGCATGACTTGACATCTCCACTGAAGCTCCGTGCAAGACGAAGCCGCTCGACCTCCTGCCTCTGACTTCCAGTGCTGCTCCACAAAACGACGCTCCTAAGAGAGAAACGACACCGCTGTGCTACCATCGTCCGGTCTAGGACACCAGATCCTAGGGTTTTCCTCGGAGCAATACGAGTGGGTCGACGGCAGTCACATAAGATGCCTTCATCAGGTAACGACGTGAAACGCCGCCATCGGCTCGGTTTTCACCGGCAACTACGTCTCCCCGACTCGCAGCTGGTGTAGATGACGGATTCCGAGATCCGAACACCCAGTCTCAGGCCGACCACCTCTGCCAGAAGAGATGACCACCACCGCCGGCTGCACCGGTCAGAACAGATCTGGGCGAGAGGTGCCGCCGATGAGACCATGCATGCCGCCGCCAATCTGAAGACATCATGCACGCCACCGCAGCCAAGCCTAACATCTAAGACCTGAGACCCCAACCTAGCCACTTGCTGGGTCTGGAGCACACACTGGTCCGACGTGCTCTCAGAGGCCGCCGCCGTCAACTGCCACCACTCCATCTTCAGAGCTGTACTGATGCATCAACCTTGCTCGGTCCAGCTACCGTCGATGCCACCACGGCGCCCAACGACACCTCCTCCCTGCGCGCAAACAGCTGTACACGTCGCTGTCGCCACTGATACACCTCAACGCCATGCTGTCAAGTACCAGCAGCCGACACAGCTTGAAGCCCTTGGAGGATCTGTCGTGCGTAGCACCTGCCGACCAGGCATGACCAAGCGTAGCACCTGTCGGTCAGGCATTACTTGACATCTCCACTGAAGCTCCGTGCAAGACGAAGCCGCTCGACCTCCTGCCTCTGACTTCCAGCGCTGCTCCACAAAACGACGCTCCCAAGAGAGAAACGACACCGCTGTGCTACCATCGTCCGGTCTAGGACACCAGATCCTAGGGTTTTCCTCGGAGCAATACGAGTGGGTCGACGGCAGTCACATAAGATGCCTTCATCAGGTAACGACGTGGAACGCCGCCATCGGCTCGGTTTTCACTGGCAACTACGTCTCCCCGACTCGCAGCTGGTGCAGATGACGGATTCCGAGATCCGAACACCCAGTCTCAGGCCGACCACCTCTGCCAGAAGAGATGACCACCACCGCCGGCTGCACCGGTCAGAACAGATCTGGGCGAGAGGTGCCGCCGATGAGACCATGCATGCCGCTGCCGATCTGAAGACAGCATGCACGCCACCGCAGCCAAGCCTAACATCTAAGACCCGAGACCCCAACCTAGCCACTTGCTGGGTCTGGAGCACACACTGGTCCGACGTGCTCTCAGAGGCCACTGCCGTCAACTGCCACCGCTCCATCTTCAGAGCTGTACTGATGCATCAACCTTGCTCGGTCCAGCTACCGTCGATGCCACCACGGCGCCCAACGACACCTCCTTCCTGCGCGCAAACAGCTGTACACGTCGCTGTCGCCACTGATACACCTCAGCGCCATGCTGCCAAGTACCAGCAGCCGACACAGCTTGAAGCCCTTGGAGGATCTGTCGTGCGTAGCACCTGCCGACCAGGCATGACCAAGCGTAGCACCTGTCGGTCAGGCATGACTTGACATCTCCACTGAAGCTCCGTGCAAGACGAAGCCGCTCGACCTCCTGCCTCTGACTTCCAGCGCTGCTCCACAAAACGACGCTCCCAAGAGAGAAACGACACCGCTGTGCTACCATCGTCCGGACTAGGACACCAGATCCTAGGGTTTTCCTCGGAGCAATACGAGTGGGTCGACGGCAGTCACATAAGATGCCTTCATCAGGTAACGACGTGGAACGCCGCCATCGGCAACTACGTCTCCCCGACTCGCAGCTGGTGCAGATGACGGATTCCGAGATCCGAACACCCAGTCTCAGGCCGACCACCTCTGCCAGAAGAGATGACCACCACCGCCGGCTGCACCGGTCAGAACAGATCTGGGCGAGAGGTGTCACCGATGAGACCATGCATGCCGTCGCCGATCTGAAGACAGCATGCACGCCACCGCAGCCAAGCCGGCCGCCGTCGTCCGCAGCCGCCGCCCGAAGGGCCATCCGCAGCGCCCGCAGCCCTGGCCTCCGCCACGCCAAGCCGTCGTCGTCCGAGGACGGGCCGGCCTCCCGCCGCCTGCCGCCATCCGCCACGCCGCAGATCCCAGATCAGTCACGCCATCACACGCCTTGGGGTCCGCCCCACCCCGAAGACACGTGAGAGAGGAGATCCCCCGTCACTGCCGTCGGCCCCCGGGCTTAGCCCGGCGGCGTCTTCCGGTGGCGGCGGAGGAAGAGGAGGAGGGAGTTTGCGGCGGCGGCGGCGGCGGCTAGGTTTCTAGCCGCCCGAGTCGCCCTAGGAGGAGGACGACACGGGCCACCCAAACGAAGTGACTCCCTCTGCAGTCTTAGTATGCATAGCTACAACCACCAAGGCTATCGGTCCTGCCCACTTCCTCTCCCGGGATTGCCATCGGAAAACAAGGCACAACCCGATTCTAACATTGAGCAATAGATCACAACGGCACTCTGCAAGCCAGAAAGTCAAAGCATTCGGCTGTGTGCTAAATTTATCACCAAGAAATGATAATACCACTGAATTAGTATCAAGATCGATAGCAGCGAGACGGTAATTTGAATAAATTAATGCGTAGAGGGTGCCTTTCATGGATATCAGACTGTAAATGTGGCAGTCTTCATCCAACCGCTCCGCTTGCCACTGAGCATCCCCAATGCGATAGTAGTAGATTTTGTGTTGCCATGTGGTGTAGGTGAGGACGAGGTCGCTGGAAAATATAACACCTCCAACGCATTCCGGGAGATCGGGCAGGCGGGCTCGGTCTCCTGTGAGAAGGTGGCCGATGCGGAGCTCGTGGCGGCTGTCGCTGCTGATGTCTGGAATGACGAAGCAGCATGGTGCTACAAAGGTGACTCCATATGAGTTGGTATATGATCAAGATTTTATCAATGGAAATAAATTTGAATGCTTTGAGAATAGCCAAACAAAATGATTTATCGTCAATAGACTTTTATAACTTGATGATGGACAATATTGATGAGGTTGCCGATAAACGTTTGATTGCTTTGAAGGCCATATATATATATATATATATATATATATATATATATATATATATATATAGAGAGAGAGAGAGAGAGAGAGAGAGAGAGAGAGAGAGCTTACAATAAGAAAGTCAAGTTGAATAATTTTCAAGTTGGCGATATTGTCTGGAAAGTGATTCTGCCGATCAGTTCAAGAGGTAAAAAATTCAGAAAGTGGTATCCGAGTTGAGGAGGTCTTTTTAGGATTACAAGAGTAGTTCCGAAAACTCATATTTGGTGGAATACATGTAAGGGACATTGTTACCTCGAGCCCTCAATGGCAAGAAGCCTAAGTAGGCAATGGCCGATATACAATTATCGCCCTTAGCACAAACATGACTGATACATAATTATCGCCCTGAGAGATAAAATGGACGAGGGAGTGTTGACATCGTCCTTAGAACAGACATCGTGCATCGTCCTTATATTTCGGCATGCATGCTTTGCCAAAAAACAAGGGGACATGTGTTGACATCAAATTTTGGCAGGGCGTAAAAGGCAAATAAGATGACCTAAAGTGAGAGGTTTTTCAACATGAAAAGTTTTGGGTCGCCGAGTGGAACAATTTTGATGTTTATGCTATCATCATCCGACCTCATGTTAGGGGACAAAATTGTACTCAGAGGGGCGGAATTTAGTGTTTTGAGTGCTTTTCGGCCGATTACGCCTCGAAGACCACCTCGTATGAAAGAGCACTCTAATGGGTTGTCTTCGTCTTGTGGAGGCAATCAATTTTCATATATAAAACATCTCGATCCGAGTTCGTATGTAAAAGTTGGTAATACTCTGTAGACTATCCCTGAGCGAACATATGATGCGAGGTACCAGACCACCTGGGTGATGTCTGATGGGTCGCGCGAGCGATTCATCCCTCAAGACGGCCTTGAATCGAATAACCTCGAACAGAAGAAAGTTTCTTCTCGAGAGATAGTTGATTTTGATAATTAAATTGTCTCGATCCAAGGTTGTATGCAATCCGAGGAGACAAAACAAGGTCAGGTTGTGTTTTCAGTCAAGAAATCCGAGTAAAAAGCTTACCATCCGAGTGAAAGCTTCTAGTTTGAGTAAAAGATTGCCGTCCGAGTGAAAATATTGTAGATCTGAATGAAAGTTGCCATCCAAGTAGAAAAAACTAACAGGATGATCCGATTGAAGGATCCTACCATCCGAGTGACGAGATTTGAATCCGAGTGCTCTGACCAGAAGCTGAAGATGTGCCCGAAAGTTTATCAAGGTTACCTTGGAGGGAAAACTGTTCAACACGGAAGTTGTGCGCACTGTAGAAAAGGTCAACTTCGGATTTGGGGTCATCATCATCTGAGATAGTATACAGCCTGCAACGTCGCTACAAGACTCGGACTGTCTAGTCAGCTGTATGACCGAGTCTAACTGGAGGTTAAAGATAATCCCGTGAAGTACTCGAGATTACCTTGTCTAGAAAAGTGATCAACATGAGAGTTGTTCGTCTCATCGACGTGCTCAAATTTGATGTTTGGGCCGTCTTGATCGGAGGTCATATACAAATTCAACGGCCCGCGCAAGGAACAAGACAGAAGTTTAGGCCATATTCAGACTGAATCCGAGTTGGATTAGAACAAGGACTCTAGGACGTGAATTAACTTAATTTTCTGTGTAAGGAAAATCTGGATGGATCCTTTGCTTGTACGGGAAGTCATGCCGCCTCTTATATATGTTGGAGGTGATGGCCGATTGAACAACACCCAATCGACATATCAATATTCAACTTTTTCATCTACGTTTTATATCTCCATCAATTTTTCTCTTTAGTTCTTCGTTGTTCCTCGAGTTTGAGAGCTGCGAATCCCGAGGCTCTAGGGGCGAACGAAACGACCTAAAGCAGCGCATAGCTGCTGCACTCCTTGATAGGGTCCCTCCCGGGTGTACGAGGTTTCGGGTCTGCAAAAGCGCCTGCCGATTGTCCTTCATATCGCGTTGTCAGTCGGGTTTCCTTCCATGTGAGTTGTGCTGCATCACCCCGGCCCGGCGTCGAGGGTACATGTGATGTGTTCGTGTGCGAACACTGCAGAGCTGGTTGGAGTTGGGGAAGGAGGAACCATAGGCATCTGTTGTAGCAGCAAACCTTGCGACCCTTTATTAGCGCACCTACTTCCCTTCGACCACGCGGCCGCTGCCGCTGGTGCTTCCCTCCCTCACGGAGCCGCACTGTCACCACCGCCGTAAGGGACACGCCCGCCGCTGCCGCAAGGAAGAGGCCCCTCTCTGCTGCAAGGAACGCACCCTCCGCCTTCCGCCGCCAACCTCCGACGGAAGGAACGAGTCAGCCTGCCGCCGCCGCCGCAAGGGACGGTTTGATTTGGGGGAGACGCTAGGAATCATACGGTGACTTGCCATTTTGCACATTATTCCTTGGTTGCTATTTCTCCACTGGATACAAACTCGTGAGTGTACAACACATAGGCCTAGTAATTAGCTGGTTGCAATTAGTACATCTTCAGCCACCAAACTGCTTGGCGACAAAATATCTAGTGGCAAATGATATATTTTTTTGTAGTGTAGCTCTCCGAGAAGTTTCACTTAAATTACCACCACGAACTTTATCGGACAAAAAATTACCTCCACGAACTTTATCGGACAAAAAATTACCTCCACGAAAAGCTCAAAGCCCATACAATGTGTCTTCATTAATTATTAACCAAGAAAAGTATGACAACCTACTTGCTGAGACAATCCCTCACATCACACAGGCGAAAGTTTCCAGTTTAGTCACTACTCAGTAGTGTTTTCCTTTGTTGTCTGTGGAACATGAGGAATGCCTTTGTACGTGATTAACAAAGTGTGATAGATTACCTTGAAACATGTGGCTGACTTCATGGACCATGAAATGCTGGAAATGGGTCAAAAGACAAGCTAAAGGCTCGTAACTCGTTTGGACACATATAAAACAGCAAGGTTGCACCATTACAACGTCACAAATGGACGACAATCGATGCACTTGTGCAGTGGTGGAGCTACATCGCACTTGTTGGACGGGCCAATGACAGGAAACCACAAAATATTATAGCCTTGGGGCCGAAAGTGTCCTTCTGCTCCTGAGCTCAAATGAACTTGGGTGAACACACTAGTGCAGAACTGGACAATAGCACCGGTTCATAAGGCCCTTTAGTGCCGGTTAGGTAACGAGCACTAAAGTGTGGGCACTAAAGCCCCCCCCCCCTTTAGTACCGGTTCAGCACGAACCGGTGCTAAAGGGCAACCACATGGCACGAGCTAGCTCCGGGGGCGCGTAGGACATTAATACCGGTTGGTAACACTAACCGGTACTAAATGTTTGGGTGTGTTTTGGTTTTATTTTTTATTTTTACTTTAATTTTGTGTTTTCAATTTAATTTAGTGATTGTTTTACATTATAATGAATTGTTAAATTATTAGGTGAAAGTACCGCATATTAGTTTGACTAGATGCATGTGGATCCTAGCAAAGTCATCAAGTATATGTCATATCCATATTATATATACTTGATCACCTAATTAAGTGATCGAGGTAATATGGATATGGCATATACTTGATCACTTAGCTAGAATCCATCCAGTTGAAACTAATCTGCGGTTTCTTTCATAAATGATATAATAACTCATCATCATCATATTAATATAAAAACTCTTGCATCATATATATCATCACCAACAACAGTTTTCATAGCTAGCTAAAAATCATCATATAATAGTCGTCTCATTACCACTACTTAATCATCATATAGTCATTACCGCTATTTAATCACCACCAACACTAGCTTAAAGAAAAAATATCCACTTGTACCAGAAGCCAAGATATCATCGAGTTCAACATGGTAATGATATTATAAACGTTCATAACACCACAAAAGCAAATCACTTTTTGAGATTAAGTTCAGGACGAAGAACACGGACATGAGAGGACAAGTACTAAGAGCATGAACTAGCTAATCACTCCTGCTGCTCTCTCTCTCAGGTAGAATAGCATAGAACATGTATAGATTTCCTGATTCATCATATTGGAGCATGCAGATGAACCTGTCTCCTAATCGTGGGTTGCGCTTCTGATTGCTGCCCCCTAGTACTTCTTTGCGATCGTTCACAATTTTGCTCCAGTCTTTTACTATTAAGCATTCCTCGCTATTAGAAATCCTGAATGCACTAAAGTGCATTGTAGGATATCTTGGCCGTAAGCTAACAATATTCATGGTACCTTTAGTCTCGATCCAATCAGGCACAACATTCATCGGGAGTCCCTGTTGAAGAACATTGTATAGTAACATACCTAGCAATGAAGTTTAGCTTAAAAAATAATGTATGCAAAAGATGCACTAAAGAGAAATAGTAGAAATCTTACCATCTTTCCTAAATATATGTGACCGTAGTTCAGTACAAACACTATTGGTCGCACGTTTTGAGTACTAACATTTCTAAGTGCAGGAATTTTTTTTGTCTTGACAGCATCAAGATCCTCAAGCCATGAAACATAATGACTTGTCTCCTTGCAGTTTAGTTCAACCCCGGGATAGTGGACGGTCCTGTCTATCAAGCGCCGGACATATTTGCTTGATTGAAAATAAGCTGTCAATATAAATTACTTGTCAACTCTTTTTGAATAAACAATATCGAAGACATAAATATAGTTGAGAAACTCACATAATGGTAGAACTGGAAGTGTCTGCACATCGACCCAGATGTCTCTATTACCTTCAATATCATCTTCCGAACGAATATCAAAGGTGATAACCATATCAGGCTCAAATGCATAAGCCTTGCATAGTGCTTGTCAAGTTTTGCATTCAAACTAGGTGTATATGTCTGCATTGTATAATTTGATGTTGAAGGTATAACCATGCTCGGTCTTCAAGTAAACTCTTTCTACATCCATAGTTTTGTTAGGACTGAAACCTATCTTATCCAAGACAAAAATTCTTGCATGGCAGGGGATACGCTAGTAGAATAGTGAAAAAATTAAAATTAAAAGTTGAAGCAAATGAAGCATAAGTCATGCTTAATTATGAAAAAAGACTTGTCGTTCTGACTTACTGTATCCACTTCGAAGTTCTCATCCAGCTTGATGCTGAAGCGCCTATCATCAACTAGAAAAATTTTGCCGCACAGGCCGCGTTGGTCTTCGCAGTATTCACACATAATGAAATCGTGTTCGCCGTCAGACAACATTCCTATGTTCATATGTGAAACATTAAACACTTATTAATTCTATTAATTCAACTAATTCAATTAAGCACTTACGAAAAATAAACCTAAATATAGTAGCTCAACTAATTCAACTAATTAGTTCAACTAATTAATTCAACTAATTCAACTAAACTACTTCTATTAATTTTCTTACCAAAAATAAGGTAGCTAGTTCTATATATTAAAATGTTAATTAGATGATCAAATCTCTATATAATAAAGTAGGTAGTTCTATATAGTAATATTTTGATTAGATCATTAAATCTCATATACCTAAATTTTCTTACTAAAAATAAACTAGTTCTACTAATTCAACTAATTCAACTAAGAATTTACTAAAAATGAACTAGTTATGTTAATTCAACTAGTTCAAATAATCTCATATACCTAAATTTTTCTTATTAAAAATAAACTTGTTCTATTTTCATACTAAAAATAAACTAGTTATATTAATTCAACTAGTTCAAATCTCATATATATACCTAATTAATATCTAGCTAATTCATCTAAAATTGACATTAATATTTAACATTTTTTCCATATAATTCATCTAACATTAACATTCTAACATTCTTATCTACGTAATTTATCTAACATTAATCTAAACCACAGAAAACAGGAAATAAGTAAAAATAATGTGTGTGTGTGTGTATGTGTGTGTACGAGCGGGGGGCGGCGACGTATGGGCGGCGGCGCGAGATGGCGATGCGACAGGGACGGCACGACGACGAGCGGCGGGCCGGGGGCGACGGTGCGAACGAGACGACGATGTTGTACGGGGCAGCGGCGACGGGCGGCGGGGGCGACGGCGGTGACGGCGACGACGGGTGGCGGGGGCGACGGCGGTGATGGTGACGATGGGCGGCGGGGGCGATGGCGCATGGCGGGGGCGGCGGGGCCTGCGAGGGCGGCGCGCGATGGGCCACAGCGCGACGACGGCGGCGATGTCGCGCGAAGAAGTTGGAGAAGAAGTGGTGGTCGATGAAACTGAATTTTTCGTAAGTGTCATATATATAGGAGGGGCCTTTAGTACCGGTTGTACTAAAGTCCTAATCATTAGTACCGGTTGGAGCCACCAACCGGTACTAATGGTTGTGCGCTGTCACTGGCGGTGCACAATGTTTAGTCCCACCTCGCTGAGCGAAGGGCAGTCGCACTGATTTATAAACTCAGCCGCGGCTGCTCCTTCAAACTTTTATATATAGCAGGCTTCTGGGCCTAACTATGGCGCACTGCCCTGTGAGCCTGCTGGCCCTTCTGGACCTACATTTGCACACCCTAGGTCTGGCAGGCCCACTAGGCAGCGCCCCAACAAATTTTTTATATAGTTTTTTCTTTTCTGCATTATTTATTTTCTTCTATTTATTTTTAAGTAATTTTTTATATAGTTTTTTCTTTTCTGCATTATTTATTTTCTTCTATTTATTTTTGAGTAATTTTTATATAGTTTTTTTCTTTTCTGCTTTATTTATTTTCTTCTATTTATTTCTGAGTAGTTTTTTATCTGTATTTAGTTTCTTTGTGACCCTCTCTACTCTTTCGCACATGCTATGCAGGTGAAATGATAATACCATTGCAAGTTCCAACATTTTCAGAGTTTATTTTGTAGTGATTTTCAATTTCACGGTCATTTAGCTATCTAAATAATTAGGTAAATGACTGAAAAACAATAAATGATGTCAGAACATGTTGAAAATTAATGACGCCGCTTTGAATGCTGCATACGGAACACAAAAAAAGTACGGAGTTCAAATAAGTTTAGAAAACATTGAAGTGCCCGTGTAACAGATGAGTTCTCGTCCGAAACCCTGATACTCCGAAAGAGATTGTCCAGTTTGTACACGAAGTGCGTCCAGTTTCTGCCGTGACCCTCTCTACTCTTTCGCACATGCTATGCGGGTGAAATGATGATACCATGCCAAGTTTCAACATTTTCAGAGTTTATTTTGTAGTGATTTTTAATTTCACGGTCATTTAGCTCTCTAAACAATTAGGTAAATGACTGAAAAACAAAAAATGATGTCAGAACAATTTTGGAAATCGATGACGTCGGTTTGAATATTGCATACTGAACAAAAAAGAAGTCCGGAGTTCAAATTAGTTTAAAAAACATTGAAGTGCCCGTGTAACAGATGAGTTCTCGTCCGTAACCCTGATACTCGGAAAGAGATTGTCCAGTTTGTACACGAAGTGCGTCCAGTTTTTGCCGTGACCCTCTCTACTCTTTTACACATGCTATGCGGGTGAAATGATGATACCATGCTAAATTTCAACATTTTCACAGTTTATTTTGTAGTGATTTTCAATTTCACGGTCATTTAGCTCTTTAAATAATTCGGTAAATGACTGAAAAACAGCAATGATGTCAAAATTTTTTAGAAATTGATGACATCGCTTTGAATACTGCATACTGAACACAAGAAGTCCGAAGTTCAAATAAGTTATTAAAAATAAAAAAGAGGTGCAATGTTGGTTAATGTGCTTCAAGCCTTTCGGAATAGTGTAGACTGCACTGCACATAGCTCAGTGCAATCTATGCTATTCCGTAAGGCTTGAAGCCAATCAATATGCAGGTGAGCATTGCGCCTCTTCATCATTGCCTCTGCACTCACGGCTTATAAACCGCTCATACTGCCTCTCTCTTGGCGAGGTGGGACTAAAAATCAGCTTACTAAGAAACTCTAGTACCGGTTCATGCCATGAACCGGTACTAAAGGTCTTCGTGGGGGTCCCAGCCTGACCACAGCCGCACTGGCCTCATTAGTACCGGTTCGTGGCATGAACCGGTACTAAAGGTTGCCCATGAATCCGTACTAATGATGTCCGCCCACCTAGCCGTTGGAACCGGCACTAATGGTCACATTAGTGCCGGCTCAAATTCAAACCGGCACTAATGTGCTTCACATTTGACCCTTTTTCTACTAGTGACAGTAAATTCAGAAAAAACATGAAAACAAATTTAGGAAAAGTTCTAATTTTTTTGTGATAAACTTTAACAAAAAATAAAGAGCCTGTAAATTTTCACTTTGAAATGACAATCGTGAAAGTCGCAACAAAAACATCACTTCAAAATGCTTTTAAAAATGGCATTTTTTGGAGCATCGATTTCTTTTTGCCACCACTTCCGCAAATGTGATTTCCTGATGAAATGTTGCACGCACTCAGAAATTTTGTCAATGTTGAAAAAAATTCAGGATTTTCTGAATTTTTTACAATTTACTATTCATGCATGCTCATTTGAGCTTGAGCTCAGAATAGCTGTGTCCCCTTGAGGCTTAATCTTATCCTTTTCTTCAATAATTACAGTTGTGTTGGATGAGCCACACCCCGAGTTTGCCCCTATTAGCCTGCACTTGTGCAACACAGGTTGTCTCCCATTGATCTTTGTATTTTGCATCCTGAGTTATAAACTCCAAACTTTAAAAAAAATATAGTTACTTCTATTTTCTGACCTTATACATATTCTAGTGTTATATCGACTTCAAAAGTATTCTATTTTTAAAATATATGTTGGCTTTAAACCAAGACCGTCTAGTCACATTTCCTTCCCGGCAAACCTAGCTGGAAAAGAACTTAGCCCATCACCTTTCCCCACAATTTTCTCAATTTTCTAATTTTTAACCATTTTAGGCCTTTCCTGTCCCTGAAAGCCCAATAAAATTTGTTTTCTTCAAAAGGCTAACTTGCTACCGCTGCTCTCGCATGGGATGACCAAAGATTGTTAAATCTTAATCATTATAATCCGAAAAATGGTATGTGTTGCTCTCTGTGCTAGCATATATATCGTCATGATCGCCCACTACGCGCTACTAGTAACCTCGCCCAAGCAAACTGACAGAGGATGTATACACCGGTTTTCGGAATCTTTTCCAACCTTCTGCCTTATTTTGGGGAAGGTTCCAGCAGGTTTTTTTTCACCATTTTTATGGTTTTATTTAAATACGTTTTTTATTATTATTTTTCTATTTTTTTTCCTATTTTCTTTTTTTGAACCACACTTTTTTAATAAAACCACGAAATTTTTTATTTCTGGATTTTGTTTTCAGTTTGTGATTATTTAGAAAATTCATGAATATTTTTTAAAATCCTGATAATATAAAAAAATCATGAATATCATTTAAAATTCAGGAACATTTTTTAAATTGTTCAATAATTTCATGCCTAGAAATGGAAAGAAAATATTCATGAATCGTGCCTAGAAATGGTTTTTTATTTAAAACTAATGAAGAAAAATAGAAATGGAAAAATAAAAGAAGTGCAAAGAATCGTGCTGCCTACTGGAGCTAGCCATTAAACACATTGTGCACCAATGGTCTGGCCCACCCCACCCGTATGTGCGGTGCGCACTAGGCGATCTGGCGATACGTATCGCAAAGAAGCGATACATATCAGCCCGGTATACTCTGATCCCAGAAGTTTTTTTTTCTCTCAGTGATGTTGGAAATTCGAGTCTAGAGTAACATAATTAGTTTGGAAAACCAGTTCTACATAGGTTTTTTTAGATAACTTTGGTAGGACAAATATGTAGCTTCCCAGTTGCAAAAGTCAGAGCTATACTGTAGTCATTCTTCTCAATGAACTTGTGTTCTCCTTTTGTGGGAAAAATAAATTTTGTCCTTGATATGTGTATAAGTTGTAGTTTGAAAACTGAATTAATATATTCCTCTTTTTTCTGAATTTTTGTGCGTTTACAAAACTAGATTAACATATTAGTCATTTTTATGAACACCAATTGACTTATGTTTGTTCGATAACTTAGTCATTTAGGTTTGTTTTTTAGATAACTTTTGTAGACAAAATGTGTAACTACTACTTGCAAAAGTCAGACTGTCAAAGTTACACAGTAGTCGTTCTTCTTTTGCGAGAAAAATAACTTTTGTTCTTCTTATTAATATATACTTTTTATTTTCTGAATTTATGTTCTGCGTTTACAAACCTTGAGTACATAATAGTCATTTTTATGAACAACTTTTGTATATCAGATGTGTAACTCCTAGTTTAATTACATGGTTTTATCTTTTCGTATATCTTAATATGCTTAACTTGTGCAACTATTAGGTTCGAAAACTAGAGTAACGTAGTAATCCTTTTTCGTTTTGAAATTATTGTTGCATATCAAATTGTTGTCGCAAAATATGGCAGGCATGCACCACATGGGAGGTGACAACTATTGCCATGCGCATCGATCCCTTGAACAGTGACAACCTCACGCTCTCATTCGTCGCACAGCCATAGGGCTGCCGGGGTGCAAGTACAAATACCTCTGACAAGAATCGCATTTTCATGACGCTGCAGTGGAATACTTGAGAGTTTTCACCGTCAATCTCGTCATGTTAGAGGCAGAGCTCGTGCACGAGAGGAACGAGGACTCGTAACCGTACGAGCTACCGCGGCCACCGCCTTGCAGGAGGAGACCCTAGAAAGGATCATGCCATCATTGCCCTCACGGTTCTTAGAGCAACTCTAACAGACTCCACAAAACGCCCCGGTCCATAAAATAATCGTCAAATTGCGGTTCGGGGTCAGAAAATCTGCACAAGCAGACCCCGCATCCCGTCCCGACCCGCAAATACTTTTCGGGGCGCGGCAAATCTTCTCTCCCAACCTCTATCTTCACGGGCTGGGAGGCCGACCCGAGCTCAACCCCTATCCCGCACGAGATTTGGCGGGAGGGACATTTTCGCGCGGCCCTTCCCGCTCTCCGCACCCTCCGCCACCATTGCCCCTAGTCTGCAAGCTCCGGCTGCTCCTCCCCGGCCGTGTGTCGCCGCCATGGACGACCCCCTGATGTCCCCCGTCACCGTCGAGGTCGAGCACGTCCCTTCCGCTCAGGCGGATCTCGTCGCCGGCCATGTTGGCCCCGCCGCCGTTGCCCAAGCCCACGCCGCGCCTGCCCGCAAGCGGCAGGGCAACGTGGTCGTGCAGGGCGGCAATCCGGCCGCCCACGCCGCGATGGCCCGCGCTCCGGGCGCCAACGCGGCAGCGCGATCCCGGCCGGCGGCGGAGAAGGTCAGCAAGGTCGCGGGCGTAAAGCGGAGGAAGGTTCCGGCTTCAAAGAAGTCATCTTCTTCAACCTCTCGCTCCATCCCGCCGCAGGGAGGTGCTCCGGCGATGCCGTTCAACGGTGCCACTCCCCCCGCGAGCGAGGTGTTCGACGAAATGGCCGGAAGGTATGCGCCTTCGGTCTTGGTGATTCCCTTTCATTTTCACCATTATTCTCGATAGCGCGTGACTTGTTATCGTTCGCTATAGCGGTGGTTCGAACAATGCAACAACCGAGTTCGTGAACTTGTTGGACATGAACACGGTTGACATTTATCAAGCCCCTTTCGAACCATTCGAGTACAATGAAACGGAGGGCGGCGTGGGTGATCATGGTTGTGCGGACAAATTGGAGGAGATCGAAGCGGAAGCGTTTGAGCAATCGCAAGCAAAAACAGGGAAAAGCATAAGATCGAAGAACTACACGATCTTGGAAGATCAAGTTTTGATTCAAGCATGGAGTGCGGTGTCTCTTGATGCATGCACGGGTACATCTCAAACTTCCAAGAGATATTGGCAAATGATCGAAGATCAATACTTCCGCATTATGGCAAAGTATCCCAATAGGACTCCACGCACATTTCGATCGCTTCAAGGGCGTTGGGAGAACATCAAGCCTATGTGCAGACTTGGGCAGCTTGCGTGGAGCAAGTATGCAATGCACCTCCAAGTGGCACTGTGGAGTCCGACTATGTGAGTTTGTTTTGCCTTTGTTCAAATTGTGCATCATCATATTGCATCATGAGAAATGATTGGATCACTTTGTTCACATTGTGTAGGACAAGATTGCTCAACATAGATACAAGGACATGGAAGCTTCAGAAGGCAAAATTTTCAAACTAGAGTATTGTTGGGAGTTGCTCCAAAAGTGCGAGAAGTGGAAGTTGATCGACAAAGAATCCCCACCAAAAAGAGACTCACTTACAAACATGGATGAAGATGAGGATGATGATGGCCCAAGAAATTTGCACAAGCCCGATGGTGACAAGAAGACCAACAGGAGAAGATGAAGAGAGAACAAGAAGCATCAAGCTTGAGGGAGAAGATTGATGCCATGTTTTTTTAGAAAAGGAGGATGACCCCCGGTCTCTGCATCTGGGAGATGCATATGGCCACTTTATTGATTATTCTCGAGGACCTTACAAAATATTACAACAATGTGCCTGAATCCACCATCTTGGCAACATATGCCGCTACTCCTATCCAAAATGATGAAGGGGTGCTAGCTGGGCCACTACCCAGACCACTCACCTAAGCCTAACATCAAAAGCCGGAAGCCGAAACACATTCGGAAGCCCCAGCCGAGCCACATACCGGGTCTGGGGCACAATCCGGTCAGACGCACTCGTGTCGTCGCCGCCATCTTCCACAGGTCCGTCTTCAGATCAAATTGAGGCTTCTACCTTGTGTGGCCACTCAGCCATTGACATCACCACGAACCAGACAGCTTCGCCCTCCTGCGCGAGTCCATCGCCACACATCGGACGCCGAATCTCCACTGCGCTGCGCCGCCGAGATACGCCGCCATCAATGAGTAGGATGAAGCACCGCTCCGTCGAGACCGGTAGGGCTGCTGAAGACCAATCCACCGCCAAGCAACCAAAGCATCACATCCACCCCAAGCTCACCACGAACGACACCCTCAAGAGGGTGACGACGTCCGGAGCGCCGCTGTCGCTCGATCCGGCAAGGATTTGGGCTTTCGCTCGGCATACGAGCTGGGTGGAAGGAAGAGGGGAAGGAGGCAACCTGGACGGCGCCTACAAGAAGGGTACGGCGCCCTCGGGCGTCGCCGCCGTCATGACCAGCACTGCTGGCCTGGGATTTCTCCGGAGCCATCTCCCACCTCCAGCCGCCAAACAGGTACAACTTCAAATTGATGCCATGTTGCAATCCAACGAGTCGATGTTGTTGAAATCGTTGGAGATCAAGAAAGAGTTGGCCGAGAAGAAGGTGAAGGAGAAGCAAGAAAAGTGGCAGTTGCTCAAGGAAGAGGGGCTGCCCAAAGCTGCCATCGAGGAGAGAAGAGCACGCGCCGCCGAAAACAAATCTATGTCCATGTTGCTCGCCGAAGAGGACAAGATCATGTCAATGAATCGCAATGACATGGACGACCTCACCAAAACATGGCATGATATGGCAAGGAGAGAAATCTTGAAGAGAAGAATGGTGGCGTCGGCCGGTCCGTGCTACAGCTCCGGTGATGTTTTCTCCGCTCCATATGGTGGCAATGTGGATGATTTCGGTGCGGAAGTTGGAACAAGTGCTGGAGGTGGATTCGGTGGCGCCGATGAAATCCAAGGTGGACCCGATGGCGCCAGTGAAGATCGATCCAGATGATGCCGGACATGGGCGCAAACCTTTTGCAGGGCCCTTTTTTGCGTTAGCTGTAATGAACTTGGCTTCTATTTGAGCGTAAAACTGTTTATGTCATTTGAATTTGAACTTGTTTGTGAAATCCTATGTCAAATGCAAGATTTGCAATTTATCTGTTTGCGGGTCGTCACGGTTGTGTCCGAACAGAACCCGCATAGCCGACTCGTAAAAAAACATATTCCGCGAATATACTTTTTTACGGATCCGTTTGAGGGTCTACATCTGTGCCAGCCCGCGCCGACTCGCAAAATCAGTTTTGCATGAACTGCAAACGCGTTTTGCGGGCCGACGTTTTGCGGGGTCCACTAGAGTTGCTCTTAGGGTCCTCAAGTAGGCGGGTGCTCAAGCGGCCATCGTCGTAGGTGTGGATGGTGCAGGCCATTTTCACCTTGTGCTAGCTAGCTCCGGTGCATGGGAGGCTTTGTTCACCGTATAGTAAAATTTTAAAGTGCTAACAGGAAATGAAAGCACCACGTCGCTTGCTTGCTTGAAAGTTACGCACCACGAGGACGGTGGTTGGTCACTATTGCAGATGGGCCGTTGTACTACATCCACTTCCTCCCCTATTGCAAGTCCCTATCTCTTGCTGAATTGAAACAACACGCCGTGCATAAATCCCTTGCTGAAGTGTAAATGCGACTCGTAATGGAGTAGGGTGTTTCCGTGTCCAGGCTCATCTGCACCCGGTTAGAAAAAATTCAAATCAAATTCAAAAAATTCCAATTATTTTTGCGTGGTAGAAAATGTGATCCGTGAGGCCCGCTTCAAATTTCAAGTCATTTGGACTTCTGAACAGCTCTCAGCAAAAAAAGACAAATCGGATGAAAACAGTACATGAACATTAAACATTTTTACAGACCCTTAATTTGTCTTTTTTGCTGAAAGCTTCTCAGATGTCTAAATAATTTCAAAATTGGAGCGGACCTCACCTAACAAATTATCTCCCGCACAAAAAATTGGAGTTTTCTGAATTTTCTACTATTTGTTTTGATTTTTTCGTCAGCGGGATGCATAGAGCTCGGGTGCAGAGATGAATTTTCCGTCGTAACGCACGTACACATACCTGCTTCCGCGGCCAAACGCATAATAAATACTTCCTCCATGTCAAAATAAGTGACTCAATTTTATACTAACTTTCTATTAAAATTAATATAAAGTTGAGTCACTTATTTAGAGACGAAAGTTAGTACAAATTTGAGTCACTTATTTTAGAACGGAGAAAGTAGTAACCTACGCAAGGCACATACTACAGCCAAGCCCACACACGCATCACAGCAGCAAAGCACCGACTACTCAGAAGAAAAACCATAGCCTCTGCGGCGCTCTTGGTCCTCCTCGCCTTGGCCATCATGCAGCCACAGACCGCGTCATCCGAGAAGGAGACACACTTTAAGGTGTATTGGCACGACGTGACGAGCGGACTAACGTAGGCGCTGGTAACGTGCGCGGCCACGACCAACACCTCAAAATAGCCTTCGGCGTTGTGGTGGTCATCGACAACCCGCTCACCGAGGGGCCCAGCCTCAACTCATCAGGCTCATGGGCACATATCTCGCCGTCGGCAAGGACCAGCTAGTGATGCTCATTTGCCTCAAAAGAAAAAAAAAGCTAGTGTTGCTCATGCACATGAACTTTGTCTTCACCGCCGGGAAGTACAATGGCCGCAGTGTCGTCATTATTGGTCGCAATGTCGCGTTCACCAAGGCCCGTGAGATGACTGTCGTCGGCGGTACCGGCATCTTCAGGTGGGCTCACGGGTACGCGCAGGCAAGGACGCACACCATAGTTCTCAAGGCCGACGACGCCACCGTCGAGTACAACATATTCATCAGGCACTAGTCTCGGCCATAGCCCACCGTACTTAAATATACCATGAGTAGGAGTTGTATATCCAAGCCGTAGTTATATATTTGTTTACAAGCAAAAAAATCCGTGCGTTGCAACGGAAGAAAAAATAACACACGTTCTTAACCCAATAATCATGACTTAAGACCCTAACAGGTTCACATCCTTCATTTTCACATGGCATCACATTTGTGTTGCCGACGGTAGCCTCAGTGCTCACAAAATGAAAACGCGTTTGAATGTGGCCAGTCCTAAGGCGTCTCTCATCTCTCTCTCTCATCGCTCTCATCTCTCTCTCTCTCTCTCTCACACACACACACACACACACACTCATAATAAGATGAGAAATATGTTGTTTTCTTCGCGAGGTTTTTCAGATGTTTGCATGTGTTATTATCGATGTTTTCTTTTATCTCAATCTGGTTCTAATGGGTGTTTATTTGCAATTCAGATCGCCCCTGGTACGAAAGAAAAACGGATCATGCACTACATATTAAGTTTGCACTAAAAATAATAGTTTAGAAATATTTAACAGCTAAAAATAATTTATTAATCAAATTTCATATATAACATGTTAGAATCGGAGTTACGGTTTAAAAGATATGTATAATTTTGTTTTAGATAAACCGCGGATTGATTAACCGGATAGTTAGGGGGTTTTCTGTTAAAACAAGAAAAGATTGGGCTGACTTAAATACGGACAGCGGGTTGATTAGTATAAAAGTCAGGGGTTTTGTGTAAAATGCGAAAAACAATTCGTTCCCACTTAAAGATGGAGTGCGAGTTAATTAACAGAAAAGGCAGGGGGTTTTATGTAAAAAGAGGCGATGGACGACCAGCATTTCTTTCGGACAATCTTTCTCAGAATTTGTATTTTACATGCGCATTTTCTAGTATTTTATAAAATTCAAAAAATATTTAAATTTCTAAATGTGTTTAACCTCAGCCCTTCTAGTCACATTTTCCATCATTCAAACCTAACTGAAAAAAGATATCCTCGCATCAATTTTCCCTGGTTCCCCTCACTGTTTTTTGTTTTCTGTTTTCGGTTCTTGAATATGTGTGGGATTTCCTGTCCCTTAAAGCCCACTAAGAATTTTCTTTACAAACTAACTTGGCGCTGCTTTCCCGTGGGCTGAAAATTGTTTGTTAAATCTAGACCATTATAGTCCAATTCACAATAGATCATTCACCTATATTTTTTTCTAAAAAAACCTATATTCTTTTTTCCTAATAAAACCTATAATCTATTCTGTTTCTCAAACAATAAACCTATATTCTACTTTTTTAGGTGGGAAATGCTTAGAGATTCCAGTATAGTAATCTTTATTTCTACCTATTATTAAACGTCTTCGTACGTAATAGCCCGCAACTGAAAAAGGGTTTCGCCCCGCTTTATATATAAAGCAACAACTACCAACAAATGGAGCCGATACAAACCACACCACACCACACCACATGAGACACACACTCACCCGGGGGCTACAACAACACCACACTGACAAACTCGACATAGACTATAATAGAAGACAATAAGAATCACTACGGAGTCGCTAGTGCCCTTACGGTGAGATACCATGAAGAGGTGAAGATATGAATCAACGAAACCGTGCGTTCCAAGACGGTGCCGTAGCGCCGCCACTGCCTGATCCAGAGATCGGATTTTCACGACAGGAGGGAGCAACCATAATGGAGACTCTAGGAAGATGACAACGCCCAATGGCGCCGCCTTTGTCGGTCTTGCCTAGACTAGACAGGGTTTTAACCCTGGTAAGCATACTCCGCCTTCAACTGTGGTGGAGCCAGGCACAAGGGCCACAACCGAACACCACCACAGGATGATGAAGCGCCAGCCACCACACCACCAACGCGGCCATGGCCGCTAGCCACCCGCACCTGAGCTGTGGCCTCAGCCCACGAGCACTGCGGCTCCCACCACCCGAGCCGCCGCTTAGGAATGCCCAAAGGTCCTCCATGGCTATAGGAAGTGAACCAACTAGCAAGCTCCGACTGCTGACAGAGCCGCTAGCGACCGAAATGACCAAATCGACCACGGAGCAACCAGGTCAGAGAAGAGGTGGGGCGGAAGCGGATTACGTCGACGTCCAACACCCCAGCCGGTGACAGGTGGCCTAACCGCATCGACGCCACCCATCTTTCCCACCACCTCTCCGAACATCACCCCTCACGCCCAACCCAGGCTCCCTGCCTGGATCTGCACCTCGCCCAAACCGTCCGCCCGCTCAACGGCGCGAGGATCCGGACCGGTCACAACCTGCATCCACGAGAGATATCCAGGAGCATCCACAAGAGAGATCAAGGACCATCCACAAAGGTCGCACGCAGACGAGCTGATGCCGGAGAGCCCAGCCGCCGCTGCGCCACGGCATGCACACCACCATGAGCCACACCATGCCAACGCAACGCACCGCCGCCGTGAGCCAACCCAGGCCACCACCATGGGCTATACCTTCAGCCGGACTCCTGGACTCCCACCATGCCGTGGTAACTGAGGGAGTCCTGGATTAGGGGGTGTTCGGGTAGCCGGACTATACCTTCAGCCGGACTCCTGGACTATGAAGATACAAGATTGAAGACTTCGTCCCGTGTCCGGATGGGACTTTCCTTGGCGTAGAAGGCAAGCTTGGCGATGCGGATATTCAAGATCTCCTACCATTGTAACCGACTCTGTGTAACCCTAACCCTATCCGGTGTCTATATAAACCGGAGGGTTGTAGTCCGTAGGCAATCAACTCCATATACAACAATCATACCATAGGCTAGCTTCTAGGGTTTAGCCTCCTTGATCTTGTGGTAGATCTACTCTTGTACTACCCATATCATCAATATTAATCAAGCAGGACGTAGGGTTTTACCTCCATCAAGAGGGCCCGAACCTGGGTAAAACATCGTGTTCCCTGCCTCCTGTTACCATCCGGCCTAGACGCACAGTTCGGGACCCCCTACCCGAGATCCGCCGGTTTTGACACCGACATTGGTGCTTTCATTGAGAGTTCCTCTGTGTCGTCGCCTTTACGCCCGATGGCTCCTTTGATCATCAACAATGATGCGGTCCAGGGTGAGACTTTTCTCCCCGGACAGATCTTCGCTCTGCGGGCCAATTCGCTCGGCCACCTGGAGCAGATCGAAAGCTACGCCCCTGGCCATCAAGTCAGGTTCGGAAGCTTAAACTACACGGCTGACATCCACGGAGACTTGATCTTCGACGGGCTCGAGCCACGGCCAAGCGCGCCGCACTATCTCGAGGGGCATGATCTAGCTCTGCCCCCGGACAGTGTCCTGGAGGCCGCACACGCATCGGTTCCGACCCCTAACTCAGAGCCTATTGCGCCAATCGAGGATGAGCGATTGGACGTCACCTCGGGGGCTGCGATCCCGAAAGCGATCGAGCCGAACGCTAGCCCCGCACTCTGCACGACCCGTGACTCCGAGGATCCGGACTCCTCCCCGGACTCCGAACCCCCCGCGCCCCTGCCAATCGAATCCGACTGGGCGCCGATAATGGAGTTCACCGCCGCAGACATCTTTCAGCATTCGCCTTTTGGCGACATCCTGAATTCTCTTAAGTCTCTCTCTTTATCAGGAGAGCCCTGGCCGGACTATGGTCAGCGAGGGTGGGATACGGACGATGAGGAAATTCAAAGCCCACCCACCACCCACTTTGTAGCCACTTTCGACGATCTAACCGACATGCTTGACTTCAGCTCCGAAGACATCGACGGCATGGACGACGATGTAGGAGACGAACAGGAACCAGCACCTGTAGGGCGCTGGAAGGCCACCTCGTCATATGACATATATATGGTGGATACTCCAAAAGATGGAGATGGCGATGGAACAGTGGGGGATGACGCCCCCAAGAAACAGCCAAAGCGCCGGCGTCAGCGGCGCCGCTCTAAATCCCGCCAAAGCAAAAACGGTGATTCCGGCACGGGAGATAATACTACCCCGGACAGCGCCGAAGAACACCCACCTCAGCAAGATTCAACACAGGAAGATGGAGAAGCCAGCCCTCATGAGAGAGCGGCAGACCGAGAGGTCGAGGATGATAACTATACGCCTCCCTCCAAAGATGAGGCAAGCCTTGATGACGACGAATTCGTCATACCATCAGACCCCGCCGAACAAGAGCGTTTTAAACGCAGGCTTTTAGCCATGGCAAGCAGCCTCAAGAAAAAGCAGCAACAGCTTAGAGCTGCCCAAGATTTGCTAGCTGACAGATGGACTGAAGTCCTTGCGGCCGAAGAGTATGAACTCGAACGCCCCTCCAAGAGTTACCCGAAGCGCAGGCCGCTACCCCGATCAGAGGAGGAAGCACCTACATCACCAGCGCATGACATGGCAGACCGGCCTCCTCGCGGCCGCGACAGAGAGGCCTCTCGGCCCTCCACCCAAGCCATGCCCCGACGCCGCTCAACTAAGGCACGGGAAAATGCGCCCGACCTGCGAGACATACTGGAGGATAAGGCAAGACAAACAAGATCGATCTACGGATCACGCAGGCGCCCTACGGCATGTGACAATGATCTTCACTCCGGATTCAACAAATCCGGCCGGGCCAAACACAACAGACATAGATCTTCCGAGCTACGTCGTGATATAGCCCAGTACAGAGGCGCCGCACACCCGCTATGCTTCACGAATGAAGTAATGGATCATAAAATCCCAGAGGGTTTCAAACCCGTAAACATCGAATCATACGATGGAACAACAGATCCGGCGGTATGGATCGAGGATTATCTCCTTCACATCCACATGGCACGCGGCGATGATCTACACGCCATCAAATACCTCCTGCTCAAACTTAAAGGACCAGCCCGACATTGGCTTAACAGCTTGCCAGCAGACTCAATCAGTTCTTGGGAGGACCTGGAAGCCGCATTCCTCGACAACTTCCAGGGCACTTACGTGCGACCGCCGGATGCCGACGACTTAAGCCACATAATTCAGCAGCCAGAGGAATCGGCCAGACAATTCTGGACACGGTTCCTAACAAAGAAAAACCAGATAGTCGACTATCCGGACGCAGAGACCCTAGCAGCCTTCAAGCACAACATCCGCGACGAGTGGTTTGCTCGGCACCTGGGACAGGAAAAGCCGAAATCCATGGCAGCCCTCACGACACTCATGACCCGCTTTTGCACGGGAGAAGACAGCTGGCTAGCTCGCAATAACAACTTATCAAAGAACCCTGGTAATTCGGTTACCAAGGACAAAAGTGGCAGGACACGTCGGAATAAGCAAAAACGCCGCGTTAATAGCGACAGCAATGAAGACACGGCAGTCAATGCCGGATTCAAAGGCTATAAATCCGGTCAGCGGAAAAAGCCATTCAAAAAGAATACTCAGGGCCCGTCCAGTTTGGACCGAATACTCGATCGCTTGTGCCAGATACATGGCACCCCCGAAAGGCCAGCCAATCACACTAACAGGGATTGTTGGGTGTTCAAGCAGGCAGACAAGTTAAGGGCCGAAAACAGAGACAAGGGGCTGCACAACGACGACGAGGAGCCCAAGCCGCCGAACAACAATGGACAGAAGGGCTTTCCCCCACAAGTGCGGACAGTGAACATGATATACGCAACCCACATTCCCAAGTGGGAGCGGAAGCGTGCGCTACGGGACGTATACGCGATAGAGCCAGTCGCCCCAAAGTTCAACCCATGGTCCTCCTGCCCGATCACTTTTGATCGAAGGGACCATCCCACTAGCATCCCCGTCATGGCGGCTTCGCCACATTGGTTCTCGACCCAATCATCGACGGATTTCATCTCATAAGAGTCCTTATGGACGGCGGCAGTAGCCTGAACCTGCTTTATCAGGATACAATGCGGAAAATGGGCATAGATCCCTCAAGGATTAAGCCCACAAGAACGACCTTTAAAGGCGTTATACCAGGTGTAGAAGCCAACTGTACAAGCTCAGTAACACTTGACGTGGTCTTCGGATCCTCGGATAATTTCCGAAGCGAAGAGTTAATCTTCGATACAGTCCCATTTTGCAGTGGCTATCACGCCCTGCTCGGACGAACCTCATTCGCAAAGTTCAATGCGGTGCCGCACTACGCACATCTCAAGCTCAAGATGCCAGGCCCTCAAGGAGTAATTACAGTCAACGGAAACACCGAACGCTCCCTCCGTACGGAGGAGCATACGGCGGCTCTCGCAGCGGAGGTACAAAGTAGCCTTCTCAGGCAATTCTCCAGTCCGGCCATTAAAAAGCCAGACACTGCCAAGCGCGCCCAGAGTAACCCACAGCAGGACAGCCTGGCACACTCTGAGCAAGCGTAGCAATGCGGCCCCAACCCCAGCTTTCGCGACATAGCGAAACCAGTACCTCGCGTACATAAATACGCCCTTGAAATACCATGGGCACAGGGGAAGGGGCACAATAACGGCACGCCCAAAATACGGCTTAAAACATACTAGGGGCTGCCGGATTCTTTTTTTAATTTTTTCTTACTTTCAGGACTCCATACTTTGGACGACCTGTTCGGCAATTCGACTGCCGCACAAACGATGCAAGATCCAGGGAGGCAGACAAGCCATGCCGCATTATGGAACTCCCACGTGGTCTCTGTTACGAGCGGTATACCTGTTTTAAATACAATTCCGCGGCCTGCCCCTGGTCAGGACATACTGAATAGTCCAATATCTTTTGCTTACCGCACTATTTGTATCGTTCGGCTTTGATAAATAGACTCTCTATAAACAATGCTTAGCTTCTTGTCTATTTTTGCATTATCTTCTTTTCACATTTATGTTTATTAAATGACATGATTGCACCCGTACACCATGGTACGGCAAACACGCCAGGGGCTTCAGTACCCCTCATAATGGTGTGAGAAGTCCGTACACTTTCACAAGTGCGGCACCCCGAACTTATAGCACTATATGCATCGGCTCCAAATCATGATTTGGGTCAATAGTTGGGTTTGCCCGGCTCCTATGTTTTGGTGCCTTACGTTCCGCTCTATCGGCTAAGGTAGCACTAGGAGAACCACTGCGATTGTGCCCCGGTTCAGCTGGGTTAAGCACCTCAGTGGAGAAAGCTAAAACTGACTGTCATGATGAGGCGAGAGACCGGTCGCTATTCGGGAGGTTTTTCGAGTCCCTAAAGACTTATGCCGCTTCGAGCGAGGAGCTGGCTTTGTCCGGCCAAGGCGTGGATAACGCCTCGAACTCGGTCTTCCGAACTAGGGGCTTCACCGAAATTTAAAATTATAGAGTTCTATGGCTAAGTGAGAGTGTTCAAGCATTATAGTCCGATTGCCTGGTTCGTTGTGCTGAGCGCCTCCCTCGAAGGACCCAACTATGGGAAAAAGAGCGCTCAGGTTTATCCCGAACACCCCAGCACTAGTGGCACGGGGGCAGAAGCCGACGACTGGCCATCTCTCAATTTTGATAAACGGCCACACAGAAAGTAATATTTTAAATTCAATAAGCATTGCTTAGCGCATATGAACAAGTTTTCATCGCACAGGATAAACACGAGCGAGTTCATTCAAATATCACATCCTTGGTACATTCATCCGCCACAAGGCGGGCACCTGCAAGAACATCCTTGTATTAGTTCTCGGGCTTGCGATGCTCCTTCCCCGGCGGCGGCCCGTCCTTCACAAGCTTCTCACCGTCCAGCTTACCCCAGTGCACCTTTGCACGGGCAAGGGCCCGACGGGCACCTTCGATGTAGACGGAGCGCTTGATGACCTTGAGCCTCGGACAGGCCTCCACCAGCCGCCGCACCAGCCCGAAACAGCTCCCAGGCAGGGCCTCTCTGGGCCACAGCCGAACTATGAAGCCCTTCATGGCCTGTTCGGCCGCCTTGTGGAGCTCGACCAACTGTTTCAGCTGGTCGCTCAAGGGCACAGGGTGTCCGGCCTCAGAATACTGAGACCAGAACACCTTCTCCGTCGAGCTGCCCTCTTCAGCTCGGTAGAATGCGGCGGTGTTGGATACGCTGCGGGGAAGATCTGCAAATGCCCCTAGAGAGCTCCGGATTCGGGTAAGTAACAAGTAGTTTACTTTTATATTTCTGCTTTGCATAAAGAATGCCTTACCCGCTGCTATCTTCCTCATCTCCTTCAACTCTCGGAGGGCCTTTTGGGCTTCGGCCTTGGCAGACTTGGCAGTCTCAAGGGCCATCGCGAGCTCAGATGCTTGCGCCTTTGACTCAAGCTCCAAACTCTCATGTTTTTTCATGAGAGCCTGAAGCTCTTGCTGCACCTCGCCGACCTGAGCCCCAAGTCTGTCTCGCTCGGCGCGCTCCGCGGCCGTTTTCTTTTCGGCCTCAGACAGCGCCTGCTTAAGGGTCGCCACTTCAGTCGTGGCCCCTACAATAAGCAGTACAATCCTGTTATCTTTTTTGCAATCATGCCTTTCTATAGGCACTTTTTCTGTAAGGTATTTCTTACCTTCTTTCTCCTCGAGCTGCCGCTTGGCAAGGCCGAGCTCTTGCTCGGTCCGCTCGAGGTCCTGCTTCAGGACACCCACCTCCGCAGTCAGTGCGGCGGTGGATAGCAGCGAAGCCTGCATACGCATATTGAATCTTTTTGTTAGACTCTTGCGAAATTTAATAGATCCTCTATTCGGCTTTTCTTTCCGAACGCCAAACAGAGCATCAGGGGCTACTGTCTATGCGGTAATATTTTTACATATTTTTACTTACCTCGAAGCCTGTTAGAAGGCTAGCGCAAGCTTCAGTCAGTCCGCTCTTGGCGGACTGAACCTTCTGGATCACCGTACTCATAATAGTACGGTGCCCCTCATCGATGGAGGCGCCATCAAGCACCTCCAGCAGATTGTCCGGCACCTCTGGTTGGACGGAGGCCACCGGCTCAGAAGGCTTGCTCCTCTTGGAAGGAGTTCGCCTACCGCAGTCCGGAACTGTGGAAGATTCCGGCGCGATGTCCGGCACAAAGCCGGACTTGGAGCCCTGGGGGGCCTTATCCCCTTCACTCCTGGAGTCCGGGAGGTTGCCTTGCGGCTCCTCCGGGACCACCTCCTCCTGCCCCGGAGCTTGTCACGACGCCCCTTCAGCGTCATCTGCAGTGCGGGGGGAGACAGTGGGCGGAATTGAGTTCATGTCCGATGAGTCCAGGGAGCCGCTCGACGATTCGTTGAATTCGTCCTGGGGCGGGCTGCATAATTACGTTCGACATTAGGGAAAGCTGTGCGACAAAGGAACATCATGAGTTACTCTAATGTTCGAACTTACGATTTCGCCGGACGCTTGGCCCTGTTTGGCCACTCCTCTCTGCCCTCTTCGGCGTCGGGGGAGTAGTCCGGTGGAGGGGTCTTCCTTTTCGTAGACCCCTCGGCCTCTCCCGTTGGGGCGGCCTTCCTCTTCTCTCCTCCCTCCGCTGGGGGGAGAGTTTTCTTCTTCCTCCTCCTCGTTTTCACGGGAAGAGGGCGTCTCGGACTCGTCGGATGACGAGTCCGACACCACCACGTTGCGGGCACTCTTTCGAGTCCCCGTGGTCTTCTTCTTCTTGGCCTTCTTCTCCAGCACCACATAAGGCGCCGGAACTAGCAGCTTCACTAGTAGAGCTGGGGCTGGGTCTTCGGGCAGTGGAGCCGGATAGTTAATCGGTCCGGATATCGCCCGCCAAGCCTGTCAAAGGTAAGGGAGTTTAGATCCCGCATAGAGTCAAACTATGAAGAAAGCTTAACATCCTATAAAAGGTGAAGATAGCTTACCTCACTAGCGTGACGCTGCGAGCTGTATCCGCGGTCCTCGGAAGCGGATGCGGGAGCCTCGGCGCCCTTGAATAGCACCTTCCAGGCATCTTCGTACGTCGTGTCGAAGAGCCTGCTAAGGGTTTGGTGTTGCGCCGGGTCGAACTCCCACAGATTAAAATCCCGTTGTTGGCACGGGAGGATCTGGCGGACAAGCATAACCTAGATTATATTAACAAGCCGAATTGGCTTGTTCACCAGGGACTGGATGCACGTTTGCAATCCGGTCACCTCTTTTTCGTCACCCCACGACAGGCCCATCTCTTTCCAGGACATAAGCTGCGTGGGGGGTCCGGATCGGAACTCGGGGGCTGCGGTCCATTTCGGATCGCGTGGCTCGATGATGTAAAACCACCCGGATTGCCACCCCTTTAGGGTCTCCACAAAAGAGCCCTCGAACCATAGGACGTTGGCCATCTTGCCTGCCATGGCGCCTCCGCACTCCGCCTGGCTGCTGCACACCACCTTGGGCTTGACGTTGAAGGTCTTGAGCCAGAGGCCGAAATGAGGGTGGACGTGGAGGAAAGCCTCGCACACGACGATAAACGCCGAGATGTTGAGGATGAAGTTCGGGGCCAGATCGTGGAAATCCAGGCCGTAATAGAACATGAGCCCCCGGACAAATGGGTGGAGTGGAAAACCCAGTCCGCGGAGGAAGTGGGGGAGAAATACTACCCTCTCATGGGGCCTTGGGGTGGGGAGAAGCTGCCCCTTTTCGGGAAGCCGGTGCGCGATGTCCTTGGACAAGTATTCGGCCTTCCTTAGCTTCTTGACTTGGCCCTCCATAGCGGAGGAGACCATCCACTTGCCTCCCGCTCCGGACATTGCTGGAGAAGGTTGAGGTGGGAAGTGCGGGCTTGGGCGCTGGAGCTCGAGTGCGCAGGAGATGGATAGGCAAAGGAGGAAGAAGGCGTAGGTAAAAAGGTGGATCCTTATCACCTTATATGGGCGGATACGGTTGTGCGTCCCCACTAGCCTAGTAAAACTCGCTTGCCTCCCAAGCACCGTGATAAATGGCGCGGTTGGGTTACCCACGTCCGTATTGATGAGAATCCCGTAAAGGGGGTACATGATCTCTGCTTTGACAAGACGTGCCAAGGAAACCGCCTCGCAAAACATGCGGAGGTGGAAAAGTAAAAACGATTCGAGTAAAGGACTTGGCCGTAGTGTGATGACACACTGCGGAATACGTCAACAGTTTTGATTTGTGTTAATATTATTCTCTCTATGGCGATATGTGGAAGCTTATTTTGCAGAGCCGGACATTACTCTTGGTGTTTACAATCTTCTATGAAGGACTTGGAGGAGGAACCCGCCTTGCAATGCCGAAGACAATTTGCGCGCCGGACTCGTCGTCATTGAAGCCTGGTTTAGGGGCTACTGAGGGAGTCCTGGATTAGGGGGTGTTCGGGTAGCCGGACTATACCTTCAGCCAGACTCCTGGACTATGAAGATACAAGATTGAAGACTTCGTCCCGTGTCCGGATGGGACTTTCCTTGGCGTAGAAGGCAAGCTTGGCGATGCGGATATTCAAGATCTCCTACCATTGTAACCGACTCTGTGTAACCCTAACCCTATCCGGTGTCTATATAAACCGGAGGGTTGTAGTACATAGGCAATCAACTCCATATACAACAATCATACCATAGGCTAGCTTGTAGGGTTTAGCCTCCTTGATCTCGTGGTAGATCTACTCTTGTACTACCCATATCATCAATATTAATCAAGCAGGACGTAGGGTTTTACCTCCATCAAGAGGGCCCGAACCTGGGTAAAACATCGTGTTCCCTGCCTCCTGTTACCATCCGGCCTAGACGCACAGTTCGGGACCCCCTACCCGAGATCCGCCGGTTTTGACACCGACAGTAACCCTAAACCACCGAGGACCATTGCACCGCCGGAAGCTGCCTCCCTGCGATAGCTGGCGCGTGCCGCCACGGTCCACGGCCAGCGCCACGATCACGACAGGTCATGGCCAGCCCCCGCTCCGCCTGCCAGGGGAGAGCCGCTAGATCCAGATCACGATTTGCCTGCCCCCACCCTCACCACCAGGCCCACACCGCCTTGGCCACCACCTCCAATGCCATCGATAAGTAGAAAAACAGTTCGCTCTCCTCGCCCTCACCCCCCACAGATGCGATAATCACCATGATGGGCATTCGCCTTGGGCAAGGAGCTATAGTCATGGAGGCGAATGCGACACACATTGTTGTGCCGTGGAAGTCTTTGGTGTTTCTCTGTCGATCACGAGTACCTGTACCGGCGGCAGTGACGCCAGCGGCCTTGCGGGAGGAGATCAAAGGAAAGAATCATGTCGTCCTTGGTCTCACGGTTCTAGGGAGCCCAACAAACAGGTTGCTCACTGCCGCCTACGAAGTCATAGGTGTTGGTGTTGCATGTATTTTTCACCTTGTGCTAGTTCTTTTTTTGAAGAAACAGAATATAGATGTAGACGTTCACCACACATGTTCATTCTATGAATGTACACATGCTGACCCTATTGTTATGGGGACCAGGGGACCTTGTGCTAGTTACTTCATCCGTTTCAAAATAAATTTCATAGTTTTCCGTAAATACGCAAAAATTGGGTATATTTTCATTGATAGAAGAGTTTTATAGCATCGGATACATCAAGTCACTAAGCCATGTACACAAAAAGACATGAAAGGGAGCTAGGAGCAAACAGACGATGAGTTGCTCAACCCAATAAAAATAAATGTCATTTTAAAATAAGCTAGTTACTAGAGGATGGGAAGCTCGAACATGGGATAGATTTAGAACAAAGGAGTAAAGACAGTACGGGTGTGTTTGGTTGCCCGCATGCAGCCCAACCAGGCCCGCGCGGGATGTGCGCGGCCTGTTTGGTAGCCCACATACACTATTGGGCCTGCATCGCACACTTCTTCAAGCACCTCAGGGCTTGGCTCACTAGGAACGCACGAATCAGGAGTTTCTCCAGGGCCAGGCCCGAGCGGTGCATGTGGGCGGGCACAGCGGCACGTGCGCGGCCACCCTCGAGAAGCCGCGTTGCTTCCCGAAGCACCGGCAATTATTAGCCTCACCGCCCCTCGCCGCTCCCTCTCCCCACTCTTCCCCACTCTCCCAACTCTCCCAACTCTCACCGGTGGCGGTGGATCGGAGCAGAGGAAGAAGACCACCGGACTTCATCAATGGCGGTAAGCACTTCTCTCTCTTCGACATGCATGCTAGATTCGATCCACAACGGAGGGGAATGGGGAATAGAGGTAGATAAGCATAGGGGTAGTTCATACTAGTTCATAGTGTTGGGGAACGTAGTAATTTCAAAATTTTCCTATGCGCACGTAAGATCATGGTGATGCATAGCAACGAGAGGGGAGAGTGTTGTCCACGTACCCTCGTAGACCGAAAGCGGAAGCATTAGCACAACGCGGTTGATGTAGTCGTACATCTTCACGATCCGACCGATCAAGTACCGAACGCACGGCACCTCCGAGTTCTGCACACGTTCAACTCGATGATGTCCCTCGAACTCCGATCCAGCCGAGTGTTGAGGGAGATTTTCGTCAGCACGACGGCATGGTGACGATAATGATGTTCTACCGACGCAGGGCTTGGCCTAAGCACCAATACGATATGATCGAGGTGGATTATGGTGGAGGGGGGCACCGCACACGGCTAAGAGATCAAGAGATCAATTGTTGTGTCTTTGGGGTGCCCCCTGCCCCCGTATATAAAGGAGTGGAGGAGGGGGAGGGCCGGCCCTCTCTATGGTGTGCCCTAGGGGAGTCCTACTCCCACCGGGAGTAGGATTCCCCCTTTCCTAGTAGAACTAGGAGCCATTCCAAGTAGTAGGAGTAGGAGGGAAGGGAAAAGGAGAAGGAAGGAAGGGGGCGCCCCCCCTCCCTAGTCCAATTCGGACCAGCCCATGGGGAGGTGTGCGGCCACCCTTTGAGGCCTTTCTCTCCTTTCCCGTATGGCCTGTTGGGGATCGTAGCAGAAATTCAAAATTTTCTACGCATCACCAAGATCAATCTATGGAGTAATCTAGCAACGGGGGGAAGGAGAGTGCATCTACATACCCTTGTAGATCGCTAAGCGGAAGCGTTCAAGTGAACGGGGTTGATGGAGTCGTACTCGTCGTGATCCAAATCACCGATGATCCTAGTGCCGAACGGACGGCACCATCGTGTTCAACACACGTGCAGCTCGATGACGTCTCCTACGCCTTGATCCAGCAAGGGGAGAAGGAGAGGTTGGGGAAGACTCCATCCAGCAGCAGCACGACGACGTGGTGGTGGGGGAGGAGCGTGGTACTCCAGCAGGGCTCCACCAAGCACCTCAAGAGACGAGGAGGGAGATGGGTAGGGCTGCGCCAAGAAGGAGACGTTCTCGTGTGTATGGCAGCCCAAAACCCCACTATATATAGGGGAAAGGGAGGGGCTGCGCCCCCACCTAGGTTTCCACCCCTAGGGGTGGCGGCCAGCCCTAGATCCCATCTAGGGGGGCGGCCAAGGGGGGAGAGAGGGGGGCGCACCACTAGGTGGGCCTTAGGCCCATCTGAGCCTAGGGTTTCCCCTTTTTTCCCTTCTCTCTTCGCCTTGGGCCC
>NC_041384.1:720468129-720477042 GCF_002162155.2 Triticum dicoccoides
CCCCTCTTACACTTGGCCCACGCAGCCCTCTGGGGCAGGTAGCCCCACCTGGTGGACCCCCGGGACCCTCCCGGTGGTCCTGGTACGTTACCGATAGCATCCGAAACTTTTCCAGTGACCAAAACAGGACTTCCCATATATAAATCTTTACCTCCGGACCATTCTGGAACTCCTTGCGATGTCCGAGATCTCATCCGGGACTCCGAACAACATTCGGTAACCACGTATATCTATTCCCTATAACCCTAGAGTCATCGAACCTTTAGTGTGTAGACCCTACGGGTTCGGGAGTCATGCAGACATGACCGAGACAACTCTCCGGTCAATAACCAACAGTGGGATCTGGATACCCATGTTGGATCCCGCATGCTCCACGATGATCTCATCGGATGAACCACGATGCCGAGGACTTTATCAATCCTGTATACAATTCCCTTTGTCTAGCAGTATGATACTTGCCCGAGATTCGATCGTCGGTATCCCGATACCTTGTTCAATCTCGTTACCGGCAAGTCTCTTTACTCGTTCCGTAACACATCATCCCATAATCAACTCCTTGATCACATTGTGCACATTATGATGATGTCCTACCAAGTGGGCCCAGAGATACCTCTCCGTTTACACGGAGTGACAAATCCCAGTCTCGATTCGTGCCAACCCAACAAACACTTTCGGAGATACCTGCAGTGTACCTTTATAGCCACCCAGTTACGTTGTGACGTTTGGCACACCCAAAGCACTCCTACGGTATCCGGGAGTTGCACAATCTCATGGTCTAAGGAAATGATACTTGACATTAGAAAAGCTTTAGCATACGAACTACATGATCTTTGTGCTAGGCTTAGGATTGGGTCTCGTCCATCACATCATTCTCCTAATGATGTGATCCCGTTATCAACGACATCCAATGTCCATGGTTAGGAAACCGTAACCATCTATTGATCAACGAGCTAGTCAACTAGAGGCTTACTAGGGACATGGTGTTGTCTATGTATCGACACATGTATCTGAGTTTCCTATCAATACAATTCTAGCATGGATAATAAACGTTTATCATGAACAAGGAAATATAATAATAACCAATTTATTATTGCCTCTAGGGCATATTTACAACAGTCTCCCACTTGCACTAGAGTCAATAATCTAGTTCACATCACCATGTGATTAACACTCACAGGTCACATCGCCATGTGACCAACATCCAAGAGTCTACTAGACTCAATGATCTAGTTCACATCACTATGTGATAAACACTCAAAGAGTTCTGGGTATGATCATGTTATGCTTGTGAGAGAGGTTGAAGTCAACGGGTCTTGCCATATTCAGATCCCTATGTATTTCGCAAAACTTTATATCGTAGACGCTGCTACCACGTTCCACTTGGAGCTATTCCAAATGATTGCTCCATTGTACGTATCCGGTATCTCTACTCAGAGCTATCCAGATAGGTGTCAAGCTTGCATCGACGTAACTCTTTATGTCGAACTCTTTATCACCTCCATAACCGAGAAAGATTTCCTTATTCCTCTAAGGACAATTTTGACCGCTATCTGGTGATCTACTCCTGGATCACCTTTGTACCCTCTTGCCAGACATGTGGCAAGGCACACATCAGGTGTGGTACTCAGCATGGCATACCGTATAGAGCCTATGACAAGATCATAGGGGACGACCTTCGTCCTTCCTCTTTCTTCTGCCGTGGTCAATCTTTGAGTCTTACTCAACTTCACACCTTACAACTCAGGTAAGAACCCCTTCTGTGACTGATCTATTTTGAACTCCTTCAAAAACATGTCAAGGTGTGCGTTCTTTGAAAGTATCATCAGGCGTCTTGATCTATCTCTATAGATCTTGATGCCCAATATGTAAGCAGCTTTATCCAGGTCTTCCTTTGAAAATCACTCTTCAAACAAACCGTTTATGCTTTCCAGAAATTCTACATTATTTCCGATCAACAATATGTCATCCACATATACTTATCAGAAATGTTGTAGTGCTCCCACTCACTTTCTTGTAAATACAAGTTTCTAGCAAACATTGTATAAACCTAAAAGCTTTGATCACTCCATCAAAACATATATTTTGATTCCGAGACGCTTGCTCTAGTCCATAGAAGGATTGCTGGAGCCAGCATACCTTTTAGCATCCTTAGGATCGACAAAACCTTTTATTGTATCACATACAACTTTTCTTACGAAAACTGGTAAGGAAACTTGTTTTGACATCCATCTGTAAGATTTCATAATCGAAAAATATAGCTAATGCTATCATGATTCCGACGGACTTAAGCATCGCTACGGGTGAGAAATTCTCATCGTAGTCAAATCCTTGAACTTGTGAAAAGACTCTTTCCCACAAGTCGAGCTTCATAGACGGTAACATTACCGCCCACGTCCGTCTTCTTCTTAAAGATCCATTTATCTCAATGGCTTGCCGCTCATCGGGCAAGTCCACCAAAGTCCATACTTTGTTCTGATATATGGATCCTATTTCAGATTTCATGGCTTCTAACCATTTGTCGGAATACGAGCCCACCATCGCTTCTCCATAGCTCGTAGGTTCATTGTTGTCTAACAACATGATATCTAAGACAGGATTACCGTACCACTTAGGAGTAGTACATATCCTTGTCGACCTACGAGGTTCGATAGCAACTTGATCCGAAGCTTCATGATCACTATCATTAACTTCCTATTCAACAGATGTAGGCTCCATAGAAAGCATCTTTCTGTGTTGCATCACTCTCTGGTTGAAGTAAAGGTTCGACAACCTCATCAAGTTCTATCTTCCTCCCACTCAATTCTTTCGAGAGAAACTCCTTCTCGAGAAAGGACCCGTTCTTAGCGACAAACAATTTGCCCTCGGATCTGAGATAGAAGGTATACCCTACTGTCACCTTTGGGTATCCTATGAAGATTTGTTTGTCTGCTTTGGGTTCGAGCTTCTTCGGCTGAAGCCTTAAGCATCGCAGCCCCAAACATTAAGAAACGACAACTTTGGTTTCTTGCCAAACCAATGTTCATACGACACCGTCTCAACGGACTTAGATGGTGTTCTATCTAAAGTGAATGCAGCTGTCTCTAACGCATAACCTCAAAATGAAAACGGTAGATTGATAAGAGACATCATAGATCGCACCATATCTCATAAGGTTCGATTATGATGTCCGGACACATCATAACTCAGTGGTGTTCCAGGTGGCTTCAACTGTGAAACAATTCCACAATGTCTTAAGTGATTGCCAAACTCATAACTCAGATATTCTCATTGATCAGATCATAAGAATTTGATCTTCTTGTTATGATGATTCTTAACTTCACTCTGAAATCGCTTGAACTTTTCAAACGTTTCAGACTTGTGCTTCATTAAGTAAATATACCTATGTCTACTCAAATCGTCAGTGAAGATGAGAAAATAGCAATATCCACCGCACGCTTCAATTCTCATTGGATCACACGCATCAGCATGTATGATTTCCAACAAGTCACTTGCCCGTTTCATTGTACCTGAAAGCGGGGTCTTAGTCATCCTGCCCATGAGGCATGGCTCGCATGTGTCAAGCGATTCAAAATCAAGTGACTCCAAACATCCATCGACATGGAGTTTCTTCATGCATCTTACGCCAATATGACCTAAGCGGCAGTGCCACGAGAAAGTGGTACTATCATTATTAACTCTACATCTTTTGGCGTGAACATGTGTATTACCACGACCGAGATTCAATGAACCATTCACATAGGGTGCATGACCATGAAAGGTATCATTCACGTAAACAAAATAACCATTATTCTCTAACTTAAGTGAATGACCGTATTGCAATGAACATGATCTAATCATATTCATGCTCAACGTAGACACCTGATAACATTTATCTAGGTTCAATACTAATCCCGAAGGCAAATGGAGCGTGCGATGGTGATCTCATCAACTTTGGAAACACTTCCAACACACATCGTCACCTCGCCCTTAGCCAGTCTCCGTTTAGTCCGTAGCTTTTGCTTCAAGTCACCAGTAATAGCAACTGAACCGGTATCCAATACCCAGGTGCTACCAGGAGTACTAGCGAGGTACACATTAGTAACACGTATATACTTTGTTGAAGTTGCCAGCCTTCTTATCTACCATGCATTTGGGGTAATTCCGCTACTAGTGACCGTTCCCCTTACAATAGAAGCACTTAGTCTCGGGTTTGGGTTCAACCTTGGGTTCCTTCACTGGAGCGGCAACTGGTTTGCCATCCATGAAGTTTCCCTTCTAGCCCTTGCCCTTCTTGAAACCAGTGGTATTATTAAACCATCAACACTTGATGCTCCTTCTTGATTTCTACCTTTTGTGGTCTTAAGCACCGCGAATAGCTCCGGGATCAACTCCATCCCTTGCATGTCATAGTTCATCATGAAGATCTAGTAGCATAGTGATAGTGGCTAGAGAACTCTATCAATCACTATCTTATCTGGAAGTTTAACTCCCACTTGATTTAAGTGATTGTAGCACCCAGACATTCTGAGCACATGCTCACTAGCTGAGCTATTCTCCTCCATCTTGTTGGCAAAAGAACTTGTCAGAGGTCTCACACCTCTCAACACGGGCATGAACCTGAAATCCCAATTTCAGCTCTTGGAACATCTCATATGTTCTGTGGCGTTCAAAACGTCATTGGAATCCCGATTCTAAGCCGTAAAGTATGGTGCACTAAACTATCAAGTAGTCATCAGGACGTGTCTGTCAAGTGTTCACAACATCCACAGATGACGTTGTAGGGGTTTGCACATCGAGCGGTGCATCAAAGACGTAAGCCTTCTGTGTAGCAGTGAGGACACTCCTCGGACTACGGACCTAGTCCGCATCAGTGCTTATAATATCTTTCAACTTGGTCTTTCTCTAGGAACGTATTGAAACAGGGAGCTACAACGTGAGCTATTTATCTACAACATATTTGCAAAGACAATTTAGACTATGTTCATGATAATTGAGTTCATTTAATGAACTCCCACTCAGATAGACATCCCTCTAGTCATCTAAGTGAAACATGATCCGAGTCAACTAGGCCGTGTCCGATCATCACGTGAGACGGACTAGTCAACATCGGTGAACATCTTCATGTTGATCGTATCTTCTATACGACTCATGCTCGACCTTTCGGTCTTCCGTGTTCCGAGGCCTTGTCTGTACATGCTAGGCTCGTCAAGTCAACCTAAGTGTTTTTGCTGTGTAAATCTGGCTTACACCCGTTGTATTCGAATGTTAGAATCTATCACACCCGATCATCACGTGGTGCTTCGAAACAACGAACCTTCGCAACGGTGAACAGTTAGGGGGAACACCTTTCTTGAAATTTTAGTGAGGGATCATCTTATTTAATCTACCGTCGTTATAAGCAAATAAGATGTAAAAGATGATAAACATCACATGCAATCAAATAGTGACATGATATGGCCAATATCATTTTGCTCCTTTTGATCTCCATCTTCGGGGCTCCATGATCATCGTTGTCACCAGCATGACACCATGATCTCCATCATCCTGTCTTCTTGAAGTTGTCTCGTCATCTATTACTTCTACTACTATGGCTAACGCTTTAGCAATAAAGTAAAGTAATTACATGACATTTATGTTGACACGCAGGTCATAAATAAATTAAGACAACTCCTATGGCTCCTGCCGGTTGTCATACTCATCGACATGCAAGTCATGATTCCTATTACAAGAACATGATCAATCTCATACATCACATATATCATTCATCACATCCTTTTGGCCATATCACATCACAAGGCATATGCTGCAAAAACAAGTTAGACGTCCTCTAATTGTTGTTGCAAGTTTATACGTGGCTGTCATAGGTTTCTAGCAAGAACATTTCTTACCTACGCGAAACCACAACGTGATATGCCAATTTCTATTTACCCTTCATAAGGACCCTTTTCATCGAATCCGATCCGACTAAAGTGGGAGAGACAGACACCCGCTAGCCACCTTATGCAACTAGTGCATGTCAGTCGGTGGAACCAGTCTCACGTAAGAGTACGTGTAAGGTCGGTCCGGGCCGCTTCATCCCACGATGCCGCCGAATCAAGATAAGACTAGTAACGGCAAGTAAATTGACAAAATCGACGCCCACAACTGCTTTGTGTTCTACTCGTGCATAGAAACTACGCATAGACCTAGCTCATGATGCCACTGTTGGGGATCGTAGCAGAAATTCAAAATTCTCTACGCATCACCAAGATCAATCTATGGAGTAATCTAGCAACAAGGGGAAGGAGAGTGCATCTACATACCCTTGTAGATCGCTAAGCGGAAGCGTTCAAGTGAACGGGGTTGATGGAGTCGTACTCGTCGTGATCCAAATCACCGATGATCCTAGTGCCGAACGGACGGCACCTCCGTGTTCAACACACGTGCATCCCGGTGACGTCTCCTACGCCTTGATCCAGCAAGGGGAGAAGGAGAGGTTGGGAAAGACTCCATCCAGCAGCAGCACGACGGCGTGGTGGTGGTGGAGGAGCGTGGTACTCCAGCAGGGCTTCACTAAGCACCGCAAGAGACGAGAAGGGAGAGGGGTAGGGCTGCGCCAAGAAGGAGATGTTCTCGTGTGTATGGCAGCCCAAAACCCCACTATATATAGGGGAAAGGGAGGGGCTGCGCCCCCACCTAGGTTTCCACCCCTAGGGGTGGCGGCCAGCCCTAGATCCCATCTAGGGGGCGGCCAAGGGGGGAGAGAGGGGGGGGGGCGCACCACTAGGTGGGCCTTAGGCCCATCTGAGCCTAGGGTTTCCCCTTTTTTCCCTTCTCTCTTCGCCTTGGGCCCTGGTGGGGGTGGGGTGCACCAGCGCACCTGGGGCTGGTCCCCTCTCACACTTGGCCCACGCAGCCCTCTGGGGCAGGTAGCCACACCTGGTGGACCCCCGGGACCCTCCCGGTGGTCCTGGTACGTTACCAATAGCACCCGAAACTTTTCCGGTGACCAAAACATGACTTCCCATATATAAATCTTTACCTCCGGACCATTCCAGAACTCCTCGTGATGTCCGGGATCTCATCCGGGACTCCGAACAACATTCGGTAACCACGTATATCTATTCCCTATAACCCTAGCGTCATCAAACCTTAAGTGTGTAGACCCTACGGGTTCGGGAGTCATGCAGACATGACCAAGACAACTCTCCGGTCAATAACCAACAACGGGATCTGGATACCCATGTTGGCTCCCGCATGCTCCACGATGATCTCATCGGATGAACCACGATGTCAAGGACTTTATCAATCCCGTATACAATTCCCTTTGTCTAGCGGTACGATAATTGCCCGAGATTCGATCGTCGGTATCCCGATACCTTGTTCAATCTCGTTACCGGCAAGTCTCTTTACTCGTTTCATAACACATCATCCCGTGATCAACTCCTTGATCACATTGTGCACATTATGATGATGTCCTACCGAGTGGGCCCAGAGATACCTCTCCGTTTACGCGGAGTGACAAATCCCAGTCTCGATTCGTGCCAACCCAACAGACACTTTCGGAGATACCTGTAGTGTACCTTTATAGCCACCCAGTTACGTTGTGATGTTTGGCACACCCAAAGCACTCCTACGGTATCCGGGAGTTGCACAATCTCATGGTCTAAGGAAATGATACTTGACATTAGAAAAGCTTTAGCATACGAACTACACGATCTTTGTGCTAGGCTTAGGATTGGGTATCGTCCATCACATCATTCTCCTAATGATGTGATCCCGTTATCAACGACATCCAATGTCCATGGTTAGGAAATCATAACCATCTATTGATCAACGAGCTAGTCAACTAGAGGCTTACTAGGGACATGGTGTTGTCTATGTATCCACACATGTATCTGAGTTTCCTATCAATACAATTCTAGCATGGATAATAAACGATTATTATGAACAAGGAAATATAATAATAACCAATTTATTATTGCCTCTAGGGCATATTTCCAACATGGCCCATTAAGGCCCAATACGAATTCTCGTAACTCCCCGGTACTCCTGAAAATACCCGAATCACTCGGAACCTTTCCGATGTCCGAATATAGTCGTCCAATATATCGATCTTTATGTCTCGACCATTTCGAGACTCCTCGTCATGTCCCCGTTCTCATCCGGGACTCCGAACTCCTTCGGTACATCAAAACACATAAACTCATAATACAACCGTCATCGAACTTTAAGCATGCGGACCCTACGGGTTCGAGAACTATGTAGACATGACCGAGACACGTCTCCGGTCAATAACCAATAGCGGAACCTGGATGCTCATATTGGCTCCTACATATTCTACGAAGATCTTTATCGGTCAAACTGCATAACAACATACGTTCACTACGGGAAACAGTTAATTTGCCGTCAGGGGCGTCTTTGCCGTCAGCATTTCGTCGGGTTGACGACAAAGAAATGGTTTGCCGTAGTCAAAAGACTGCAAAGAATAACTGACGGCAAAATAAACTTTGCCGTCTGCGTTTTTATTACAGACGGCAAAGTATCCGTTTGCCATCTGGGTTTTATATTACAGACGACAAAGAGTATTTTTGCCGTCTGTAATATAAATCGCAGACGGCAGATACTTTGCCGTCTGCCTTTTGTACTATAGATGGCAAAGAAACACTATTTGCCGTCTGTAATACAAAACACAAATGGCAAAGCAAGAAACACAACACCCGGATCGATCTTGCGGATCGATGAGCTGGCTTGATCTGCAGCGCCCACCCGAATCGATCTCAACCCCATCCACCCACGCGCAACCCACTGGCCCACCCACCCACGCTGGCCTTATCCTCTCCACTCCCTCTCTCTCACCTCGCACCTGCCCTCCCCACCCGCACTCCCTCTCTCCCACCTTGCCCCGGCCAAGCCGCCCGCCTCACCTCGCCCCGCAGCGCTCCGGACCTTCCT
>NC_041384.1:720477324-720486085 GCF_002162155.2 Triticum dicoccoides
TCCACCTCCGGCCCCCGCGTGCCGGCTGTCCCTCGGCCCACCGCACGCTGGCCCCCGGCGGGCCCCGCCTCGCCCCAGCCACTCGCCGGCGCTACCTCGCCCCGCCGCACCCTGGCCCACGGCGCGCTCCGCCTCGCCCCAGCCGCTCACCGGCCCTCCCTCACCCTGTCGCGTACCGGCTCTGCTTTGGCCCCCCGCGCCCCCCGCCAGCCATGTTGTGCGCCCCGCGCCAGCGTCCGAGCTCATCGAAGTTCGGTCCGTGCCCATGCCTATTGCTCCTCGCCGGAGTCCACTCTGCACCGTCGTCCGCCCCAAGCCGTCCAAGCTCGCCGGCTCCTAGTCCAGGTCCCACTCGCCGCCTCTCTGCTTCCTGGCAATGGAGGAGGATGAATGCCTTGACCCCCCCTCTGATTCCTTGTACTTAACTGTTTGTAATTAGTACTCTTGTAATTAGATAGTATTTTGTTAATTAGTTGTATTATTGCTGGGGTGGAGCTGGACATGTTGAGATGTAGATATTTTGTAATTAGTTGTAATATTGCTCAGGTGGAGCTGGACATGTTGTATTTTGTAATTAGTTGTATTATTGCTCGGGTGGATCTGGACATGTAGATATTTTGTTGTTTTGTAATTTGAGATGTAACCACGTCTGACCCTGCCCTGTGCATGTGCATGGATAGTTCTTTTTTTATTATTAAAAAAAGAACTTTGCCGTCTCTGATATTTGATGCAGACGGCAAAGACCGAATCTGGCTAACGGCAAAGATGTTTTCTGTGCTGTCTGTTATGTCTGAGGCTGACGGCAAATCAATGATTTGGCTGACGGCAAAATCTTTGCCGTCTGGCTGATGAAAAGCTGACGGGAAAGTAGTCTTTTCCGGCTAAACTTTGTCGTCTGAGTTTGCCGTCAGCTTCCAGACGGCAAACTCTTTGCCGTCTGTTTTTAGGCGGCCGTTTGTGGGGCATAGACGACAAATTACTTGATTCCTGTAGTGGTTGTTCCCTTTGTCATCGGTATGTTACTTGCCTGAGATTCGATCGTCGGTATCTCAATACCTAGTTCAATCTTGTTACCGTTAAGGCTCTTTGCTCGTTCCGTAATACATCATCCCGCAACTAACTCATTAGTTGCAATGCTTGCAAGGCTTTAAGTGATGTGCATTACAGAGAGGGCCCAGAGATACCTCTCCGACAATCGAAGTGACAAATCCTAATCTCGAAATACGCCAACCCAACAAGTACCTTCGGAGACACCTATAGAGCACCTTTATAATCACCCAGTTACATTGTGACGTTTGGTGGCACACAAAGTGTTCCTCCGGTAAACGGGAGTTGCATAATCTCATAGTCATAGGAACATGTATAAGTCATGAAGAAAGCAATAGCAACAAACTAAACGATCAAGTGCTAAGCTAACGGAATGGGTCAAGTCAATCACATCATTCTCCTAATGATGTGATCCCGTTAATCAAATGACAACTCATGCCTATGGTTAGGAAACATAACCATCTTTGATCAACGAGCTAGTCAAGTAGAGGCATACTAGTGACACTCTGTTTGTCTATGTATTCACACATGTATTATGTTTCCGGTTAATACAATTCTAGCATGAATAATAAACATTTATCATGATATAAGGAAATAAATAATAACTTTATTACCGCCTCTAGGGCATATTTCCTTCAGTGTCCCACTTGCACTAGAGTCAATAATCTAGTTCACATCGCCGTGTGATTTAATACCAACAGTTCACATCACCATGTGATTAACACCCATAGTTCACATCGACATGTGACCAACATCCAAAGGGTTTACTAGAGTCAATAATCTAGTTCACATCGCTATGTGATTAACACCCAAAGAGTACTAGGGTGTGATCATGTTTTGCTTGTGAGAGAAGTTTAGTCAACGGGTCTGCCACATTCAGATCCGTAAGTATTTTGCAAATTTCTATGTCAACAATGCTCTGCACGAAGCTACTCTAGCTAATTGCTCCCACTTTCAATATGTATCCAGATTGAGATTTAGAGTCATCTGGATCAGTGTCAGAATTTGCATCGACATAACCCTTTACGACGAACCTTTTTGTCACCTCCATAATCGAGAAACATATCCTTATTCCACTCAGGATAATTTTGACCGCTGTCCAGTGATCTAATCCTAGATCACTATTGTACTCCCTTGACAAAATCAGTGTAGGGTATACAATAGATCTGGTACACAGCATGGCATATTTTATAGAACCTATGGCCAAGGCATAGGGAATGACTTTCATTCTCTTTCTATCTTCTGCCATTCTCTTTCATTAAGGAATGTAGTTTTGTTCATCCATTTGCCAGATTTCATAAAATGTGGCAATTGCTAACATGATTCGGACAGACTTAAGCATACATACGATTGAGAAACTCTCATCGTAGTCAACACCTTGAACTTGTCGAAAACCTTTTGCGACAATTCTAGCTTTGTAGATAGTAACACTACTATCAGTGTCCGTCTTCCTCTTGAAGATCCATTTAATCTCAATGGCTCGCCGATCTTTGGGAAAGTCAACCAAAGTCCATACTTTGTTCTTATACATGGATCTCATCTCAGATTTCATGGCCTCAAGCCATTTCGCGGAATCTGGGCTCATCATCGCTTCCTCATAGTTCGTAGGCTCGTTATGGTCAAGTAACATGACCTCCAGAACAGGATTACCGTACTACTCTGGTGCGGATCTCACTCCGGTTTACCTACGAGGTTCGGTAGCAACTTGATCTGAAGTTACATGATCATCATCATTAGCTTCCTCACTAATTGGTGTAGTAGTCACAGGAACATATTTCTGTGATGAACTACTTTCCAATAAGGGAGCAGGTACAGTTACCTCATCAAGTTCTACTTTCCTCCCACTCACTTCTTTCGAGAGAAACTCCTTCTCTAGAAAGGATCCATTCTCAGCAATGAATATCTTGCCTTCGGATCTGTGATAGAAGGTGTACCCAACATTTTCTTTTGGGTATCCTATGAAGATGCACTTCTCTGATTTGGGTTTGAGCTTATCAGGTTGAAACTTTTTCACATAAGCATTGCAACCTCAAACTTTAAGAAACGACAGCTTAGGTTTCTTGCCAAACCATAGTTCATACGGTGTCGTCTCAACGGATTTAGATGGTGCCCTATTTAATGTGAATGTAGCTGTCTCTAATGCATAACCCCAAAACGATAGTGGTAAATCGGTAAGAGACATCATAGATCGCACCATATCTAATAAAGTACGGTTACGACATTCGGACACACCATTACACTGTGGTGTTTCAGGTGGCGTGAGTAGTGAAACTATTTCACATTGTTTTAAGTGAAGGCCAAACTCGTAACTCAAATATTTTACTTCCGTGATCATATCGTAGATACTTTTATTTTTGTTACGATGATTCTCCACTTTACTCTGAAATTCTTTGAACTTTTCAAATGTTTCAGACTTGTGTTTCATCAAGTAGATATACTCATATCTGCTCAAATCATCTGTGAAGATCAGAAAATAATGATACCTGCCACGAGCCTCAATATTCATCGGACCACATACATCAGTATGTATGATTTCCAACAAATCTGTTGCTCGCTCCATTGTTCCGGAGAACGGAGTCTTAGTCATCTTTCCCATGAGGCATGGTTCGCAAGCATCAACTGATTCATAATCAAGTGATTCCAAAAGCCCATCAGCATGGATTTTCTTCATGCGCTTTACACCAATATGACCTAAACGGCAGTGCCACAAATAAGTTGCACTATCATTATTAACTTTGCATATTTTGGCTTCAATATTATAAAAATGTGTATCACCACGATCGAGATCCAACAAACCATTTTCATTGGGTGTATGACCATGGAAGGTTTTATTCATGTAAACAGAACAACAATTATTCTCTAACTTACATGAATAACCATATTGCAATAAACATGATTCAATCATATTCATGCTCAACGCACACACTAAATAACATTTATTTTAGGTTTAACACTAATCCTGAAAGTATAGGGAGTGTTCGATGATGATCATATCAATCTTGGAACCATTTCCAATACACATCGTCACTTCACCCTTAACTAGTCTCTGTTCATTTTGCAACTCCCGTTTCGAGTTACTATTCTTAGCAACTGAACTAGTATCAAATACTGAGGGGTTGCTATAAACACTAGTAAAGTACACATCAATAACATGTATATCAAATATACCTATGTTCACTTTGCCATCCTTCTTATCCGCCAATTACTTGGGGTAGTTCCATTTCCAGTGACCAGTCCCTTTGCAGTAGAAGCACTCACTTTCAGGTTTAGGTCGAGACTTGGGTTTTTTCACTTGAGCAGCAACTTGCTTGCCGTTCTTCTTGAAGTTTCCCTTTCTTCCCTTTGTCCCTTTACTTGAAACTAGTGGTTTTGTTTACCATCAACACTTGATGCTTTTCTTGATTTCTACCTTCGTCGATTTCAGCATCACGAAGAGCTTGGGAATCATTTCCGTTATCCCTTGCATATTATAGTTCATCACGGAGTTCTACTAACTTGGTGATGGTGAATAGAGAATTCTGTCAATCACTATTTTATCTAGAAGATTAACTCCCACTTGATTCAAGCGATTGTAGTACCCAGACAATCTGAGCACATGCTCACTGCTTGAGCTATTCTACTCCATCTTTTAGCTATAGAACTTGTTGGAGACTTCATATCTCTCAACTCGGGTATTTGCTTGAAATATTAACTTCAACTCCTGGAACATCTCATATGGTCCATGACGTTCAAAACGTCTTTGAAGTCCCGATTCTAAGCTGTTTAAGCATGGTGCACTAAACTATCAAGTAGTCATCATATTGAGCTAGCCAAACGTTCATAACATCTGCATATGCTCCTGCAATAGGTTTTTCACCTAGCGGTGCATCAAGAACATAATTCTTCTGTGCAGCAATGAGGATAAACCTCAGATCACGGATCCAATCCGCATCATTGCTACTAATATCTTTCAACTTAGTTTTCTCTAGGAACATATCAAAAATAAAACAGGGGAGCTAAACACGAGTTATTGATCTACAACATAGATATGCTAATACTACCAGGACTAAGTTCATGATAAATTTAACTTCAATTAATCATATTACTTAAGAACTCCCACTTAGATAGACATCCCTCTAATCGTCTAAGTGATTACGTGATCCATATCAACTAGACCATGTCCGATCATCACGTGAGATGGAGTAGTTTCAATGGTGAACATCACTATGTTGATCATATCTACTATATGATTCACGCTCGACCTTTCGGTCTCAGTGTTCGGAGGCCATATCTGTTATATGCTAGGCTCGTCAAGTTTAACCTGAGACTTCCGCGTGTGCAACTGTTTTGCACCCGTTGTATTTGAACGTAGAGCCTATCACACCCGATCATCACGTGGTGTCTCAGCATGAAGAACTTTCACAACGGTGCATACTCAGGGAGAAAACTTGTACCTTGATAATTAGTGAGAGATCATCTTATAAAGCTACCGTCGAACTAAGCAAAATAAGATGTATAAAAGATAAACATCACATGCAATCAAAATATGTAACATGATATGGCCATCATCATCTTGTGCCTTTGATCTCCGTCTCCAAAGCATCGTCATGATTTCCATCATCACCGGCATGAGACCATGATCTCCATCATCTTGATCTATATCAATGTGTCATCACATGGTTGTCTCGCCAACAATTGCTCTTGCAACTATTGCTATCGCATAGCGATGAAGTAAAGCAATTATTTGGCGCTTGCATCTTATGCAATAGAGAGATAACCATAAGGCGTTTGCTAGTTACCGATAACTTCAACAAAACATGATCATCTCATACAACAACTTATATCTCATCACGTCTTGACCATATCACATCACAACATGCCCTGCAAAAACAAGTTAGACGTCCTCTACTTTGTTGTTGCAAGTTTTACGTGGCTGCTACAGGCTGAGCAAAAACCGTTCTTACCTACGCATTAAAACCACAACGATAGTTTGTCAAGTTGGTGATGTTTTAACCTTCGCAAGGACCGGGCGTAGCCACACTCGGTTCAACTAAAGTTGGAGAAACTGACACCCGCCAGCCACCTGTGTGCAAAGCACGTCGGTAGAACCAGTCTCACGTAAGCGTACGCGTAATATCGGTGCGGGCCGCTTCATCCAACAATACCGCCGAACCAAAGTGTGACATGCTGGTAAGCAGTATGACTTATATCGCCCACAACTTACTTGTGTTCTACTCGTGCATATTACATCAACGCATAAAACCAGGCTCGGATGCCACTGTTGGGGAACATAGTAATTTCAAAATTTTCCTACGCACACGCAAGATCATGGTGATGCATAGCAACGAGAGGGGAGAGTGTTGTCCATGTACCCTCGTAGACTGAAAGCGGAAGCGTTAGCACAACACGGTTGATGTAGTCCTATGTCTTCACGATCCGACCGATCAAGTACCGAATGCACGGCACCTCCGAGTTCTGCACACGTTCAACTCGATGACGTCCCTCGAACTCCGATCCAGCCGAGTGTTGAGGGAGAGTTTCGTCAACACGACGGCGTGGTGATGATAATGATGTTCTACTGACGCAGGGCTTCGCCTAAGCACCGCTACGATATGATCGAGGTGGATTATGGTGGAGGAGGGCACCGCACACGGCTAAGAGATCAAGAGATCAATTGTTGTGTCTTTGGGGTGCCCCTGCCCCCGTATATAAAGGAGTGGAGGAGGGGAGGGCCGGCCCTCTCTATGGTGCGCCCTAGGGGAGTCCTACTCCCACCGGGAGTAGGATTCCCCCTTTCCTAGTAGAACTAGGAGCAATTCCAAGTAGTAGGAGTAGGAGGGAAGGAAAGGGAAGGGAAAAGGAGAAGGAAGGAAGGGGCGCCCCCCTCCCTAGTCCAATTCGGACCAGCCCATGGGGAGGGGTGCGGCCACCCTTTGAGGCCTTTCTCTCCTTTCCCGTATGGCCCATTAAGGCCCAATACGAATTCCCGTAACTCCCCGGTACTCCCGAAAATACCCGAATCACACAGAACCTTTCCGATGTCCGAATACAGTCGTCCAATATATCGATCTTTACGTCTCGACCATTTCGAGACTCCTCGTCATGTCCCCGATCTCATCCAGGACTCCGAACTCCTTCGGTACATCGAAACACATAAACTCATAATATAACCGTCATCGAACTTTAAGCGTGCGGACCCTACGGGTTCGAGATCTATGTAGACATGACCGAGACACGTCTCTGGTCAATAACCAATAGCGGAACCTGGATGCTCATATTGGCTCCTACATATTCTACGAAGATCTTTATCGGTCAAACCGCATAACAACATATGTTGTTCCCTTTGTCATCGGTATGTTACTTGCCCGAGATTCGATCGTCGGTATCTCAATACCTAGTTCAATCTCGTTACCGGTAAGTCTCTTTACTCATTCCGTAATACATCATCCTGCAACTAACTCATTAGTTGCAATGGTTGCAAGGCTTTAAGTGATGTGCATTACCGAGAGGGCCCAGAGATACCTCTCTGACAATCAGAGTGACAAATCCTAATCTCGAAATACGCCAACCCAACAAGTACCTTCGGAGACACCTGTAGAGCACCTTTATAATCACCCAGTTACGTTGTGATGTTTGGTGGCACACAAAGTGTTCCTCCGGTAAACGGGAGTTGCATAATCTCATAGTCATAGGAACATGTATAAGTCATGAAGAAAGCAATAGCAACAAACTAAACGATGAAGTGCTAAGCTAACGGAATGGGTCAAGTCAATCACATCATTCTCCTAATGATGTGATCCCGTTAATCAAATGACAACTCATGTCTATGGTTAGGAAACATAACCATCTTTGATCAACGAGCTAGTCAAGTAGAGGCATACTAGTGATACTCTGTTTGTCTATGTATTCACACATGTATTATGTTTCCGTTTAATACAATTCTAGCATGAATAATAAACATTTTTCATGATATAAGGAAATAAATAATAACTTTATTATTGCCTCTAGGGCATATTTACTTCACATAGCAGTTCATACGAGTTCATACATGCAAGATCGGAATGCATAAGGTAGATTTCAGGATTGGGGGATAGGGGAATAGGGGGAAAGGGGGTACACAACGGACACCGGCTGACCGCGGCGACCGTCACTGGCGCGCGGAGCGGCTGGTCGAGCCACTGGCCTTCATCTTCTTCTTCATCGCTGTGCGGGCCGACGGTTCGTCCTTGTCGTCCTCGGCGGAGTCGAGGTCCATCTGCCAGGTAGGACGGACTAGCTGCGGCGCCCTAGCTGGCATGTGCACCGCCTCTTCTTCCTCCTCCTTAGGCTCCCCGCCGATGACCGCGGGCGGCGCGATAGCTGTCTCCCAGTACATTGCGGCACGGCGGTCATTAGGAGACCAGTAGGTCTTGTACTTGCACCACTTCTTTCTCTATTTAGGGTCGTCGAAGACGGCCTGATTCATGGCCCATCGAATGATGTCAACTGCCATCGCACCCTTCGCTGGGTCGGGAATCAGTGTCTTCAGCTCATCTTTAGTGGCCTTCATGAGCACGGCATTAGATTCGTTCTGCATGTCCGGCATGGAGCCGAAGTTCGAGCACACCTCCATGGTGTTCTCAAACTTGGTCCTGTCACCAGCCGTCCACTCGAGGAAGAAGGCCCTCCAGCCAATACCCCAATGGAAGGGGTCGACGTTGGAGCTGGAGCTAGAGCTCATGGCGATGGGAAGGAG
>NC_041384.1:720486309-720511953 GCF_002162155.2 Triticum dicoccoides
AAAGAAGAGAGGGGGGGGGGGTAAATAGTGGTGGGCAGGGTGAGTAAATATAGGGGGGATGGAGAGGAGGAGAAGAGTGACAGTCATGCCGTTTTAACGACAAGCTCTTGAATTAGCCATGAACTTTGTGCAATGCCTGACTCCATGACTTGTGTGCAGATCGAGGATAACAATGAGATGGGCACGGAGGTGCTCCCGACCGTTGACAGCAAGGACAAGCAGCCCCTTCACCCAATGCCCGACGAGGTTGAGCTGCCGCCCACCGCCGAGGAAGACCTGAAGACGCCTGAGGGTGGCGACGACGAGAGCATGGAGGAGCCCCCCAACAACAAGCGCCGCAACTACGGCCACTACCATCAGGAGGATGGCCCAACTCACTTCTGCAAGGTCATCCTTGCATCGAAGTTTGAGTGCATGCCCATGCCCCTGGACTTCACCAAGCACTTCGTCGCGGTGCTGACGGAGTTCAAGCTCGGGAACAACACCGACTGCTCCTGGAAGGTGACCGTCAAGCTGATGAACGGCAGGGTTGTAGGGTAACGGAGCAGAAAACAAAAAATTTCCGACCTACACACCAGCCCAGGACCACTATGGAGACTGCATACATGGTTTGATCTTTTTCGTTACCGACTCATAGCGCAGCGGGAAGTAGAGTCGATGACGATCGACGGTGCAGATCCCCGCAGCTAGGATTTACAACCTCCCAACCGCGAGGATGTATACCCTCATCTGCTACTCAGACAGCCCTCCGGGAGGCGGTCGAACAGCCCCCCGGATGATGTCACGGACAGCCCTTCGGGAGGACCTTCGAAACTCGAACGATCACTCGGGCAGCCCTTCGGGAGGACCTTTGAAACTCGGACGGTCACACGGACAGCCCTTCGGGAGGCACTCACGAACTAAGACCGAAACTACGATCTCTCTACAGAGTTGCACACATACGGTGTCATCTATCCGGCAGGGCTTCGCCGTCCAGAACTAGTTCCTGCCGGAACCACTACAAGAAATATGTCAACTTATGACCTTCTGTTAGTGACCCTCGAAGAATTGGTCATAAATTTATGACCATTTTAGACCAATTGGTCAAAAGCTGTCTGGGGGGCTCTAAACCCTAAACCATAATGACCATTTTGGTTAGAAAGGTCATAATTTCATTAGAGGAAATGGTCGTAAAGCTAGTAGCACTGTCCACTGCCTCATGCCTAGCTGATAACGACCAATATAAAATGGTCACTACACTTGAGTTTGAATGAATTAGGATGATTAGGAAGCCACCTCAGCAACCTCGCTTATGTGTCACTGTCTAGGTGCATTTTTGCTTGAGTTTTAATATTCAACAGACAGACGGGGCACACACTGACAGGCGGGACCCATTTGACAGGTGGGGTCGAGCGCTTAATTCGCCCAAAAAAGATGCACGAGGTGGGACTCAAACCCACGACCTCGCGCTTGGTTTGCTCGCATGCTACCGCTGGGCTAGAGAGGGACAGTTGCTCACATCTGGGAGTTTATCTATACATTATATAGAACTACGGCTCTCTCGTATCATTGACAAGTGGGACCTTCCGACCAGGTGGCATCGAACAGAGCAACGATTTGCAACACTGACAGGCGGGACCCATTTGACAGGTGGGTGAGCGAGCGTTTAATTCCCTAAAAATATGCGCTAGCAGGGACTCGAACCCACGACCTCGCGCTGGATTCGCTCGTTCGTTACCACTGGGCTAGAGAGAGATTGTTGCTAATGTGTGGGTAGTTTTCCATATAGTATATAAAACCACGGCTCTCACGTATCAGTGACAAGTGGGACCTTCCGACCAGGTGGTGGCGGGTGGCATCGAACAGAGCAACACTTAGCGTTTTTCTAGGTCTTCTGACCAGGTGGCGGTGGGCGGCGGCGGAAGCAACCAGGTGACCTCGCCCATGGCCTCGCCGCAGGTGACCTCGCCCACGGCCTCGCAGCGGAAGCAACCAGTAGGGGGCGGAGGCGGGGGCGGGGCCGATAGGGGGCGGAGGCGAGGCAGGGCGTGGAGGCGGGGGCCAGCAGGGGCGTAGGCGACCGACGGTGGTGGGGGCTCGCCGAGCATGGGGGACTCGCCGCCGCCGCAAGCACACCTCCCGGTATGCACCCCTCACCTCTTCCCCCCTCTCCTTTCTCGTCGCCCGAGCAGTGGGAGATGGATTTCAGTCAGATGTTCTTCAGCATAGATGAATTTTGTTGATGCACTGTTAGTAGTTAGGAGATAGCTTGCTTTTTTGGTAGATATCACTACAAGAAACTTGTTAATCCATGACAGATTCTTGCTGACGTTCCTAGAATCCGTCACAGATTATGACGGTTTACCTCGGCCCGTTACCAGTACCGTCACCGATTTGTAAGCCGTGCTTGGGTAGGAAAACAGGAGGCCCTTGATGACGGACCACATGCTACCGTCACAGAAACTGTCATGAATCGACCAAGTGGGCTTAGACGGGCCTAGCATTTTTTTAATATACACCATCTAGACCGTCATGGATTGTGCTCCTGCTGATGTGGCGTACATGCCCATTCGCTGGCCCACATGTCGGTCAGACCATACGTTTTGCTTAAAAAATAAAACTGTGAGGATACGTGGGTGCCATTGTATGCCCCACATGACAGTGTATTTTGCATTATGTTGCTTCCCGTAAAAAAACAGTGGATACTTCCTTTTCCCCGATTCTCACATTCTCCAGATCCCATCGACCGCCACCATCGCCGCCGCCGTCAGTGCCACCGACGACTGCCCGGGCGAGGGTAGTCAGATCCGGCGGGGTGGTCCGTCTCGGCGCCATCTTCAGGATCCCTTCAGTCTCTCTCCTCGCCGCCGGGCACTCTTGCTGCGTCGACGAGCCAGCCTCCGTTTTCCATTGCCGCGCCAACGATCCATCCGCTGCCCGCCATTGCCGCACGGACGAGCCAGCCGCCGCCCGCCATTGCCACACGGACGAGCCAGTCGCTGCCCGCACTTGCTGCACCGGACACTCCCCCGTTCTGTCCCCACATCAACGCCAGCCAGGAGCGAGTGGTATGTCTCCGGCAGAAATCATCTCTCTCCTTCAGAATTTGTTGACTAAATATTGTGATTTGCAATTCCCCCTTAAGAATTTGGGATGCACTTTTGTTCAATACACTTCAGTGGCAAGTTTATATGCTAATCATGCTCATTTGTTCAATACACTTGATTGGCAAGTTTATATGCTGAAGTTAGATGCTCACTATAATACATACTAAATTGAGGCATGGGTCCAGTTGTTCCTCACTCAATTTGGTGAGCAAGATTTCGTTTCAACGGGATGGGTTGTAACCATTAGCAGATGTTTAAGTAAACAATCAGATTTCTACCTAAAGGCTGCAACTAACTGCTGAGAAGTTAACACTCTGCTTTAGCTAAAATCCTGTGAGGAATGTGAAGATCGATTACAAAGATTTAAGCGATCCATTAGCCTAATGGCTTAAGTAGCAGCTAAGTTATCTGTTGACATCCCAGTTTTAAAACAAACCACAACTCACTAAGCTAATTGAATTTCAGAACTATACCAGTCAGTTAACTGAATTTTCTCACTGATGGAGTGGCACATACAGTTAACAACTAAGCCCATTTAGTTCACTGGCTCAGTATACTGGGTACAATTTTATATGCTGAAGTTAGACGCTTACTTAAATTCACACTAAACTGAATGATGTCAATGGGGCTGTAGAGATGTTGCTACATCCTACTGCAGGATGCTAAGAATAGATTTTACCAATAGGTTAAGCGAGAATTGATCAAACTTGTTTTTGCACTATTACACATCCTCTGTTTATGATGTTGTAATATACTAAAATCTTCCATGCACACTATCATGTTGACTTCTTCAGAAACGTTGTACTATGGGCAAGCAAAATATTTTCATAACAAATGCCGGATTTTGTGTGTGCTCTTATCATACTTACCATTAAGATTGCAAAATGCAATAATTCACACAGAAATTTATGGGTTTCTTTTTTGGGGTTATACTTATTACTTGGCCATTAGTTAATCTTGTCTATTTTCTGCGCCCAGAGATCAGCTCTTGTTGCCGCCATTTGATGGTTGTCGTCATGATCTTCGGCTGCGGTGGTGCACTTCCTTGTGTATAACGAGACAGTGGGGTTGTCACCCCATAATCTTGGTGTCGGCTCCCACGACTGCCTTCTTGGTTACCACCACTCAGGTGAGTCCCTAGTATTATGTCCAGCACTAATGAGACAGTGGGGATGTCCAGATACATATTCAGAAAATATTATCTCAGTGTAGTTAGCATTTGGGATTTTAGTTCCATTTTCCTTGTTTTCATGACACCATGGATGTGATACTTGAACCATGTACATTAATGTCGAATAATCAGTGAAATATTGTCAAGTGGTGTATGTTCCTTTGTCACAGCAAAAGAAAAAAAATCTTTTGATGAACTGTGTTCACTATAGTGCGAAACAGTATAATTTTAAATCTGAACATATTCTAGTTTGCTATACTATACATGTTAATTTGATGGCCGGGGTAAACCTTTGAGTGAGTTGGTTCTTTTTCTGCAATGTAGATGGATAGACGTTGGATTCATGGTACATTGTTTTCCCGTGAGTACATTGAAGGTGTCAAAGAATTTATGAACTTCATTCAAGAGAAATTCAGCGAGGATGATAAAATACTCTGCCCATGTAGAAAATGCCTTAATCATCACTACCAGCATCAGACCGTTGCGAACACGCACATACTGACGTATGGCATGGAAAGTACGTATACTCACTCGATATATCATGGAGAAGACTTTGATGTAGATGTTATTGAACATCCTGTTGATGTGCATGATACCGAGGATGGAGACAATGGCGCTGACCGGTTTGAAGAGATGTTTGAAGACCTACGCACAGCAGTAGAACAAGCTCAGAGTGATACTAAAAATCAAGATTCTACCAATGGTGGAAACCCTTCTGAGAATGAGTCTTTTTTGAAGAATGTGATGAAGGAGGCAAAACGGCAGCTTTATCACGGTTGTACCAAGTTTTCAAGGTTCTCCTTTATGGTAAAGCTTCTTCACTTGAAGTCATACCATAGGATCCCGAATAGTGCATTTACTGAAATTTTGAAGCTATTAGCTGAAGCATTCCCTGAACCCAATACGCTCCCAAAATCGTATAAGGAAGCAAAGAATCTTCTAAAGGAATTAGGCCTTGGGTATGAGTCTATACATGTGTGCTTCAATAATTGCATTCTGTTCAGAAAGCAATATGCCAATCATGACAACTGCCCAGTTTGTGGAATATCAAGGTGGAAAGACCCTGCTAGAAAGAAGATTCCACAGAAAGTGTTGAGGCATTTTCCATTGGTGCCTGGGCTAAAGAGGATGTTTCTTTCCAAAAAAGGTGCAGAAGAAGCACAATGGCATGAGCTAAAGAGGCAGCCCAATGAGAACGAACTAAGTCATCCAAAAGACGGTGATGCATGGAAAGATTTTGATGAAAAATTTCCAGAATTTGCAAAAGATGCCAGAAACTTTAGGCTTGGCATTGCCACTGATGGGTTCAATCCTTTTGGAAATTTTAACACAACCTATAGTATGTGGCCTGTATTTGTTATACCATACAACCTTCCACCTTGGGCATGCATGGATCAGTCAAATTTTATGATGGCTCTGCTGATTCCAGGTCCCAAATCACCTGGCACGCAGTTCGATGTATTTCTACAACCACTTGTAGAAGAATTACTTGAGCTCTGGGAGGGTGTGCGTACATATGATGCTCTTAGTGGAAAAATGTTTGATCTTCATGCTGCAGTTCTATGGTGCATTCACGATTACCCAGCTCTGAGCACTCTTTCAGGGCGTACCACAAGAGGCTATTTTGCATGTATTCATTGTGACAAACACCCTCTTTCTTACAGCCTAAGGAGTAAAATTGGATATATTGGTCACTATCATTTCCTTCCAAGGGGTCATCGTTTGCGGAGAAACAATGAATTTGTTGGTCTTCATGAAAGCAATGATGAGCTAGGTAAATTCTCTGAGAAAGAGTTGCAGGCAGAATTGGAGAAGGTTAGACCTGGGATACAACAAGAAAGTAGGAAAAGGAAGCATTCTGACTTGGGCAGCAAGAAGGATCATGTGCCAATTTGGGGCAGGAGGGTTTGTTTGTGGGATTTGAAGTATTGGGCAAAGTTGAAGCTGAGACACAATCTTGATGTCATGCATATTGAGAAAAACATTTGTGAAAACCTCATTGGGACAATTCTGAATCTAGAGGGTAAGACAAAGGACACACTTAATGCTAGGATTGATCTCAAAGATTTGAATATTAAAGAGGAGTTGCAATTGAGGAAGGAGGGAGACTCATATGTGATGCCTCGGGCCCGATATACCTTGTCCAAAGAACAAGTGGTTTCATTTTGTCAATTTTTACGAGAGTTAAAGTTTCCAGATGGGTTTGCTTCCAACATCTCAAGATGCACAAGTGCTGATGGAACCAAGGTACAAGGCCTGAAAACACATGATTGTCACATTCTTCTGTAGATAATCTTACCTACCGGCATGAGAGGATTTTTGGACAGTGATATATATCAAGCAATAGCTGAGTTAGGCAAGTTTTTCAGAGAACTGTGCAGCAAAACTCTTAATAGGGATGTCTTGGCCGAAATGAAGAAGGAAATCCCTGTAATTTTGTGCAAGCTTGAGAAAATTTTCCCACATGCATTTTTTGATGTGATGGTGCACCTTGCCGTACATTTACCTGAAGAGGCATTGCTTCGAGGTCCCGTACAATATGGGTGGATGTACCCAGTTGAAAGAAGGCTATATACTTTAAAGCGCTATGTGAGGAATAGGGCGCGACCAGAAGGTTCGATTGCTGAGGCATATATTGCAGATGAATGCCTGGCATTTTGCTCCAGGTACATGGATGATGTTGAAACAATATTTAATCAGAAGCCAAGAAATATAGGTTTTTCAGATGAAGAAGCCTATGGTGTTGATGTTTTTGGGCATGGAGTTAATTTTACTTCTGGATATGAATATGAATATGTGCATGAACAAAAAGAATTTGACCAGATGGTGTGGTATGTGTTGAACAATTGTGATCAAGCTAAGAAATATATCGAGTATGTTGTCACTTCTGAAACTTGCGCTTGTTGCATTGTGTTGTACATATGTGATCTCGAGACTAATTTGTTTTATTTTACAGTATGTTCAGAGATGAGTTAAAGAGAAAACGGTTGCGGGACAGTGATAAAGAGCTTCAACAAAAATTTCAGACATGGTTCAGGAACTATGTTAGTTTTCATTCACATCTAGTTATAATTTTTGGTTGTCAAATTTCACTGCAGATTCTAATGTATGTGTTTGTGTGCTGTTGCAGATGATGAGGTTGCGAGATGAGGTTGGCGAAGAGGTAGATGAAGATCTCTTTGCCTTGGCATGTGGTCCTGATTGGAGAGTCCGGAAATTCTCATCGTGCATAGTGAATGGGATTAGATTTAGCACTGTTGCTCGTGATAGCAACAAGAGGACGCGGAACAGTGGAGTCATGACCGAAGGTGAACATGACCGTAAGGTCATAGATTTTTATGGAACCTTGAAAGAGATCATTCAGTTAGATTATAACTTGGAAGATAGGTCTGTTGTTTTGTTTAAATGTGACTGGTTTAAACTTGATGGAAAGAAGACTGAACTTAAAAATGATGGTTTTTTCAAAAGCATACATGTTGGAAGTTTGTGGTACAAGGATGATTCTTTGATTCTGGCTACTCAGGCTAGTAAGGTCTTTTATTTGCCAGACACGAAGTATGGGAAAAATTGGCAAGTTGTGCAAACATTTGACCATAGGCATCTGTTCAATATTAGTGAAACTGAGGGTGTACCTTTTAGTGCTCCTGCATATCAAGAGGAGGAGTGTTGTGAAGAGGAGGGTAGGAGAACATCAGTTTCTAACCTTACATCTGAGAAGTCTTTGCATAGAGATGATGAGCAAGGCATTACTTTTGAAGCTGAGGTCGTTTCCCATTTGAAACAAGAAAAAACCACAAAAGTTTATGAAGGTGGCGATGAAGAAGATGACACAGGTTGGAGTATTGCAGTGAAGACGAAGGAGGTGCCACAATGGATGTCGACAGCGATGACGAGTAGATGTTTTAATGTAGAAAGTACTATCTTCATTTATGTTGCATAATGTTTTCCTTTGCTAATGCAATATCCTGTTGCTGTTTACACACTACATGCTTGTTCAGTACAGTACATGGGAGACTGAGGTGTTTATCCACTACAAGTTTGTTCAGTTCAGTACATCGTCTCTTGTTGCATATGTACAGTTTGAATGCACTTCTAATTTTGAAATATTCGACAGGCGTTGCTGACAAGGCTGAGAAGGAGATGCTGAAAAAAGGTTGTGCTGCAAGTTTAAGTTGGTCTCTACAGTGCTTTTGGCTCTGCAATACTGTCATCTACAATGGTACTATCTGTAGTTTTATTTTGTTTGCCTTGATACGGCAATTACCGGTGATTCTTGTGATCCGTAACAGAGTTGTATCTGGATCTATATTTTGTTTGCCTTGATAGGCCAGTGACCACTGATCCTTGTTGTGATCCGTATCAGAGTTGTATTTGGAGTTATATTTTGTTTGCCTTGATAGGCCAATGACCGCTGATCCTTGTTGTGATCCGTATCAGAGTTATAGTTTGTCAGTGTGTTAATGAAGTCATTGTGGCTGTAATCCTTCTTGTATGCCTGACAATATATCGTTGTGGTTGTAATCTTTCTTGTATGCCTGACAATATATTATCTCTGTACCGGCTGTTGTGAGGATGGCATTTGTGTGCTGTCATTGGCTATTCAGGTACACAAGTTATTCCTGAAATTCATATGGCTCATGTATGTTCATAATATGGCCTAAAATCAAGTTTGTTGTATCTAGTTTAGATGCCATCTTCCAAAACGTAATTCTGGTCATTTTAGACCTTTGTGAAGCGACCCCATGCTAGCCAACAGTCATGGCCGTGTAACTTGGCAGAATGACACTCCTTACTACCCTGACCATCTACCCAAAACCTCTGGACAAAATACCCTATGGAAAGCCAGTGCATCAGGCATCAAAGTTTGCCGCAGAAACTGATTTTCATCCAAATAGTGCAGCTATCCTTAGCCATTAACGTCTAGCTTCTTTGTATACCCTAGTTGAGCATAGAAGCACACTGTGACACACTCGGTTGCTTGAACTAATGCATAGAGAGGGAGAGCGCGTGGTGACCAGTGACCTGGCATGCAATAATGGCGCTCTGCGTGTTTCTAGCAGCGCGACGAGCAGTTCAGGGCCCTACTCGCTCACCCCTCTCGCCTGTAGCTCTCTCCCGCCCCTGTGATCACTTCCCTCCAGCCGGAGTCGATGGGAGCTGCTGTGCCGTGTCGGCCGGTGCGACGCCGACGGCCCCAGGGTCCGGCACTGTCCAAACCCCCCTGGCGCCAAGGTCTCATCCCACCTGCCCCCTCCAACATGTGAGAAGGAAACAAGAAAAGAGGCACTAGATCGTGGGGAAAGAGGGATCGACGGAAACAGAGAGAGGGCAGAGCACCAGATACGCGGTGCAGATCAGGAGAGAAAAGAAAGAAAGGGAAGGAAAAGAGAGAGGAGGATGAGATCTCGCGCAGCTCACCAGACGCTGTGTCTGATCCATCGCGCGACCACTCCCTGCTTCGACGCGCTCCACCAGACAGGTTAGCACGGGCGTCTGTTCCATCGCGTATGTGTTTTTTCTGTTGGTGACACTAGCCCACCACGTTGCTTCCCTATGGGCCGCGGGCCAATAGGTATTCCTCTATTGCATCTGCCTGTACACAAAAAATGTTGAAGTAAAAAGTTCGCAAATTGTTAGAATGTTCACCGATTAAAAAATTTGTTAAGAAATTTAAAAATGTTCTCAAATTAAAAAAAAGTACATGAATTGGAAAAATGTTTGAAAATGTTCATGAATTTTAAAAAAATGACGTTCAAAAGTTCAAAAGTTCATGGATTTAAAAAAATGTTTGAAAATGTTCATGAATTTTAAAAAAATGAGAAAACGTAAAGGAAAAAAGGAAATAAAACAAAGAACCAACCAAAATCCACGGAAGCTTCACAAAACCGAAGATAGGTGGAGCTAGATGGCCCGACCTATTATAACCAGACACTTGGTTGTCGTGGACTCCCCATACCATTTGAATTGTATTCAGCACAATATGTGCCAAATAACACATTCCTTGATAGCATATGTCGCAGGCTTCCTTCCCTGTCCGATAGCACAAGATACAAATAGGATCCACTGATAAGGTTGCGCCAAATAGTAGCAATCGGGCGGCATTGTGGTGGTGTTGTTGAGGTTGTTGAGGTTGCGGGTGTTGTTGAGGTTGTGTATCGGTGCCCGGCATTCATGTATCTTACCTTGGGTCTGTCTGGCATGCGTTTGTTTCGGATGCTTCGATGTTGTGTTGGTGCTTTATAATATAAAGCGGGGGGAAACCCTCTTTCCTAAACCAAATAGTAGCAATTGGTACATAGGGGTTGTTTGGTAGAAACCCTGATGAGCATGCGTGAGCTGTTCTCATGGCTCAATGTGGCCTGAAGTCGTATCAGAAATTGATTGATCAGGCATCCATGCTCAAGCTTCCAATTTCATAGGACGTCCACGGGTCCTACAGAGTCACATGGTCGTCTGATTCCTCCAATCGACTCCCCGGCGCTAGCGAGGCTCAAGGGAACGCGACTCCCCTGAAAGCTTCCGAGAGCACGCGCTCTGTTCGCGAGTTCTCCGTCCGTCCACCCTGGAGCTCATGCCACCCATCGGTCGACGCGTATCGACGTCCTGCACCTCCATGTGATCAACTCAGATGGAGATGGCCGAATCAGCAAGTTGTTCGTTTCGACGATACAAAGGCTTTTTCACGTCGAGGTGCGTGTGTAACCAAGTTTATTGGAGTTGGTAGTTCCCTTGCTCATAATTTAAAAAACCAAATGGATAATCCAAACCGATAATCGAACCGGTGAGGCCGCCGATCCGGTTCGGTTTTTTAAACTATGTCATTGTTTCCCCTATGGTTTGTAAAAAAGTTGGCGCATATGTCTTGCTCATTCTAGTAATTATTTCCTAATAATAGTGCATAGTTAAATACATGTCTTATTAATTACAACAACAAATAATAAACTTGTGTTATATGCTCTAGAATGTTCTAAATTTGGCTCGGCGGCAAAAAGCGCGTGCAATCACGTTACAGTTTTCGCTCCAGCCGCGCGGCTGCACCAAGGAAAAAAACAACACAAGGCGAACTGACGCTATTGCCTAGCAATGTTCCCCAAAATTACACATATGCATTCACCCACCAGCACCATATGAAGGGCCTATTAGTAATTTTACACACACACAATCTATCCCCACCGCACCACCAGCCAAATCCCCTCCCTCCCCCGCGTATCGCCAAATCCCCTCCCTTCCATTCCCCTTCCTACTCCACCGCCGGCCACAACTTCACCTCCTCCACCACCGAGCCCAACTTCCCTTCCCTTCCTCGTCCACCTCCACCACAGGGCACGGATCCCCTCCCTCCCCTTCCCCTTGCTCTTCCACTTCAGGTTAAGACCCCCTTTCCCCCACCATCCGCCTCCACCAAACCCTAGAGTAAGCCGTCGCCGCCACCGCCAACGCCACCACAGTGCGCCACTGCTGAGCACGACTCCCCTTCTTCTTTCGCCTCCACCGCCGGTCACTACCCACCTCAACTGCCGGTCAAGAACCCCCTCCCCCTCCTCTCCACTCCACCAAACCCTAGAACAAACCGTCACCGCGACCATACTGCACCGCTTCAAGTACCTCTGCGCCACACTGATGGGGAAGAAGACTGCAGCGAAGAAACCCCGAGGACACAAGACAACATGTATAATCTTCTTAACCCACCCCACGCATGCCTATTTTCTGTTCATGCATATGTATGTCTAATGGGTGTGTGGTAAAAGCGTTTTTCTTGTGTTTTATTTAAGTTGCTAGTGTTTCTTGTCCATTAGAGTTCTGGTCATACCTATGAAAAAGGGTCTTGTCCTGCCAAGTGTAGATTTGGGTCACATATTGTTACAAACTTAATCAAAAAATAATACTTTGTTATTAACTATAGATTATACACATAGTAACTCGTGCTCATGTGTTCACTCATCTTAGAAGCACCACTACATCCTATGGAGGAGTCGCGCATCAGAACATGCATAAGGAACAATTCAAGGCTGCAAGCACTCAGAATTCCTGCACTATCGACATTGTTTGCAGCCAAAACTGTCATTTCACCTGAAAAAAATAAACCCAAGCATAGTAGTGATCATTCTGAAGCTGAGTACCATCCTAACGAGGACAATACCAGTGAAGGAGAGTCATCCGATGATAGTTTAGTAGATGAAACAGAAGCACTGCAGTCCACACCTACTGCAAGCTCAAACTCTAAGGTGCTAATCATGTGTTGCTTCTTTGCCGTTGCAGCAGGATTTTGTTACTGTTTGTTGATTAAACCATATTTTCATATCTATCAGGGCTGTAAGAAGACTAGTCAGAAAACTAGTAAGAAAAGATCTGCTGCCATGCCCCCTGGTGGAGTCAAGCCTCGGCCTCCTAAGAGAGTTCATGCGGACCTCCCAACTAATCCATGAGTCACAAGGTCAAAGAAAGCTCTATTACAAGATGCTGATGCAGGTACTCAAAGTGAGGAAATGTCTGATCCTAAACATCAGACTCCAAGTGTCATCCATAAGCCAACTGCTTCTATGGCTTGTGTCCGCCCAGCTGAAGAAATTGTTCCCAACTTTGATGACCATGGTGTTGAAGGCAAGTTCTTAATATTATTATCATATCATGTTTTTTGTTTTGAATTGCTAGCCTAGGCTATTAGCTCTGATTGCATGATGAACATACTCTCACTAGATGCTTTTTTCTAAAAGGGTGATGATCCTGGACAATGTGATGATGACAACTGGATTGCCAATGGAGCTGATCTCATTGCCCATCGTGATGAAGAAAATGAGATGGCGAACGAAGCTGGTGGTAGTGCCCAACCAAATCAGCAAACCCAACCTAACAATAACTCTAAAGGCATGTTATAACCTGAATCTTTCTAGCATCTATTAGAGTTAAACTTCTTGTTCAATCTATTGTTCTATGCATCTTCCTGTCTTAATTTATACCATATGTGTGCATGATTTTTTATGAGTCATTCCAGTGCTGCGGGATGATGATATTCTCAAGGACAACTCCATTTTGCTCATTTCTTAATATCACAGTATTTAAATAAGGACAATTTACATAGTACTGAATTTAAAATTGTGTTTCTTGTAATGGATTGTATCATGATTTTAGTTCTATCTTCTTTTGTCTTTGTTGAAGATATTGCCTTGTTGAAATCTGCTCGAACCGTGTCTTTCGTTCCTGTTAACCTGTGCATTTGTAACAATCAGAAACACACCAACATGACATATACTGCAATATTCCATTTAGTTGTTGTTGCCATATGGTTACTAGTATATTGTCTTGACTTTTTTGTGAGCTTAATTCCTCTTGTTATAGTTACTCATTTTGAAACGACATTCTCCATTTATTAGTACACTTCTATACATGTAATTGCGGTTTAATTGTATCCATTGTTGATTTTACCTTCTTTTCAGGTCCACAATCCTATGAGGAGCCAAGGGAAAGGGGCCCCAATTTGGGAAAAGGTCTGGAAAGGATCACTCGACGCCGGCAGGGCAAACTGCCGCTTGTCATTCCAGAAGGGAAGTTAAGGCCGGAGGCACCTCTTCTTGCTGCAAAGTTTGCAACTGAATGCAACGTCAAAATTAGACACCATATGCCCGTGTTTAAGCGCTGGAAGGATTACAAGGACCCATATGGACATGTCCGAGATGGGATCTTCAGGAACTTTGTATGAAAAGTTGGTGTAAGTACAAAGTCCAAGCCTTTCTCCCTCAAATTGCTATCAACCTGTCAATTTTTCCTATTGTGTCAATTATGTGCAATCATGATACTTACACATGTTTTTTCATTGGGCTAGAACAAGTTTCAGATGGACGTTGATGTTGTGCCAGTTAGGAAGGCTTGTACTGAAATGCTGAAACGTGTGACTCGCCAACAACGATACATGCTCAAGAAAGAGTATTTTGACCCTCACCCACTCCATTTGGTGACAAGAACGTCTCCTGTCCCCTCGATGACTGATGAGCAGTGGAATGAGCTAGTGGAAAGCTGGAAGGATCCCAAAAAGATGGTATGTTTCTTCCTCGAGACCAATCTCTCGCCTTCTACATGCTAATCAAGAAATTGTGCCTTACATGTATTTGGTCTCTTGATATAGGGGATATGTGAAACTAACAAAAATAATCGAGCTCAAGTTAAGTTTCACCAAACCACTGGCTCGCGCAGCTACCCTGTGCACTGTGATAATCTGGTAAGTCAAACATGTGGCTCTAGATGTGCATTGTCATGAGAAATATTCTTGACCATAGGTTCATGTAAACTGTTGCGTCCATGTAGTAACTGTGTATTATGCTCCCTTGCCTTCATATTGGTTGTTTCCAGGGAGACAAATACAAAGATAAAGAACCCACTGCATTGGATTTGTTCAAGGAGTGCCACTACAGCAAGAAAAAGAAAAGCTACACCGGTGTTGTCCAAGCTGCAATTGTAAGTCAACTTCAAAAGACTACCAACCATAATTTTACCTTTTTGCTTACTAGAACTAATATTGTTTGAGTTACTCCACCAGATTGAAACTGATAATCAAATGTCAGTGTATCTTAATTGAAAATGTTAACATGTTCACTTAACTATCTTGTAATAGCCTGTCCTGTATGATTGTACCCTTTTTTATTTTCATACAACTGGTAAGTTTTGAAGCGATTGAAAAGCATCAGTTTTGATTTAGTATATGGCTAGATGAAATGTCTTTAATAAATGCGCATAATCACTTTGACATGTGACCAATCAGCCACCTAAAATTACATATTTTTTTAGTCTATTATTTGGCTTTATATATTGTAGTTTAGGCCATCCTCAGTGTCTTACATTTTTAGTGTGTGTGTGTATATATATATATTATAGACTAACCTCCAGAAATAATTTGATTTAAACATTACTCACTTCTAGTTAAATCAGGAAATAGTCCACTTTGTTGTAGATGATAGTATATATGAATAATTTGAATCACCTCCGCACAGAAAAAAGATTAATTTGACTGTTATCACAAGTGTCTAGTTGTAAAGGATGCATGATAGCTTTCCTTACAAAGACGATGCATGTAAGCTTGCTGATGTTGTCTTCTCTACTTGGGCTTAAGCCGTCTTATAACCATGTTTGTTGCTTGCATTGCTAGACCGAGATGGAAAACAAGGCCTCTCAGCCTACAAAAGATGGACAGGAATCGAACTCCGCGACCGAGGCTGTAGCTGAAGTGCTTGCTAAGCACACTAAGAAGCCAAGGTTTCTTCAGCATGTGGGGATCCAGCATGTCCATGCGAGATCTGGTGATAGCAACTGTCAAGCAGAGTTGGCAAAGAGGGGCAATGTCGAGCTTTGGGCACTTGTTGACACCTTGACCAAGCAGTTGAAGGAGTCCGAAGAAGCAAGGACCAGGCAAGACGAGGAGCATAGGAAGAGAGATGAGGAGAACAGGAAGAAGCAAGCTGAGCTGGATGCAAAACTGGACTTTTTGCTAAGTCAGTTGCAAGCAAGATCAGCTCAAGGGTAAGTTGTTTGTCCAAGATCAGTCATCGTCTCTACTTGATGCATGCAAGCTATCTGAATGTGATATACTGCTAGAACCTACCTTCTTATTTTGTAATGATTTTGTTGTGCAAACTACACACTGTTGGATGCAAACTGGTTGCATTTTGCTGCTCCATTGTTGGTGGATTTGGAGATGTAAGCTCAATGTTACTGTGCTTTGTGATGTTGTTCTTCTTTTATGTATTTGTGATGGATCTGGAGATGTAAGCTCTTCAGCTTGGAAACCCATTTTGTGTAGAAACAAAGAAGGGATAGGTTGGGTATAGTAAACACTAATGGGCCGAATAAAGTGAGCCTCGAAACACACTTTCTGGCTAAAAAACACAAGTGCCACATAATTTTAATGGGCTGATGTGCATATTGAACACGTGGAAATGGGCCAACGAGAGTGTAAATGATTATGGACCAAAATGAACGGGCCAACAAGCTGCGGTAAAATGGACCCATAGGCCTGGCTGTACTAAAATAAATGGGCCAGACCGCACTGGGCCGAATGCCATCGGCTTACACTGTGCCATGTCATCTCCATGCTGGCGCCACGTCAGATCGCGGGAGATGCCACATGGGACTTGTCTTTCTACACGTCATGTAAATCTGTGACGGAATAGTCCGTCACAGAGGACCGGGCCTTGGGCGGGCCGGGGGTGAGATCGGTGACGGTGATAGACCGTCATAATTCATGATAGAAACAAAAATCCGTCAAGGATGGGCGGGTGGGCAAATTATGACATGATATACATGACGAATTTTTGGACCGTCACGCCCGGTCATCCTTGACAGTTTTTTCCATGACTGTGATGGACACTGACTGTCACAGATTAACGACTTTCTTGTAGTGTATTACATAGATGAATTTTCTTGATGTACTATTAGGAATTGTTCAGCTTGTTTGTTAAGAATTCTTCAGGCCTTGTGGTTAGGCAATTAGCATATAAATTTTTTTGGAAGTTTAGCTTCCATTACTTCCATCCATTTTCATTAATTAATGTTGATGCACTTAGATTGATTTGCTAAGTTGCAACAATTTGTTCTCTTTGGCAGATGGACAGAAGCTGGATTAGAGAAGGAGTTAGAAAGTTTTCGAAAGAACATATGAAAGGAGTTGATGATTTCATGGCATTTGTTCGGGCAAATTTTTCCAACGATGCTCACATTCTTTGCCCATGTTGTGAATGCCTCAACCGTCCAAGAATGGCTCAAGGAAGAGTGGAAGATCATCTGCTTCTTAATGGGATGTCCAGCACATATGATAGATGGATATATCATGGAGAACCTTTAGACAGACAACCTCAACATTTTGAAGCTGATACAGAGGCCCCTCATATGATGGGTGGTGGTGATGCTAGCATTGATTTCATGGAAAAGGTTTTGCGAGATAATGTTGTTTTGGAGGACGAGGATGGGCATGAAGATTATAGGATTCCTGACCTATTAAAGGATTTGTACGATGCTGAAGATCGTGCTTATGGACAGAAATCGTTGTTTGCTGAGGTGTTAGAGGAGGCGAAGCGCGCAGCTCATGAAGGGGGTAAATTTTCAAGATTTACCTTCACCGTGAAGTTACTCCACATCAAGTCTTTCTACCGGATTAGCAATGCCGCATTCAACGCAATACTCCGTCTTTTGAGCTTGCAATTCCCTGATAGTTGTGTTCCCAGATCTTATGATGAAGCATTAAGCATAATCCGTAGGCTGGGGATAGGTTATGTGTCAATACATGTGTGCCCAAATAACCGTGTCTTGTTTCGAAAGGATTTAGCAAAGCATGACAACTGTCCAAAATGCAATGCATATAGGTGGAAAGATGCTGATGGGAAGAAGTCAATACCAAAGAAGGTACTAAGGCACTTTCCCTTGATACCAAGGCTGCAACGGATGTTCATCTCGAAGAAATCATCGTGTGAGGTACAGTGGCACAAGCTGAAGCGGCAACCTATGGACAATGAGTTGAGCCATCCAACGGATGGAGAGGCATGGAAAGAGTTTGACCGTATACATTTAGATTTTGCTGCAGATCCAAGGAAGATAAAACTTGGCATTGCCACAGATGGGTTTAATCCGTTTGGGAACATGAGCACGTCTTATAGCATGTGGCCAGTTTTTGTGGTGCCGTACAACCTGCCACCATGGGCATGCATGGATCAGTCCAACTTCATGATGTCATTGCTTATCCCGGGTCCAGATTCTCCAGGAAAGGATTTTGATGTCTTTATGGAGCCCCTCGTAGAAGAACTGCTCCAGCTCTGGACTGGTGTACCTACATACGATGCCTTGAGTCCGGAAGAAAAGTTCAATCTACGTGCTGCGATCATATGGTCCATCCATGATTTCCCGGCTCTGCACACTCTGTCTAGGAGGATCACATCGGGTTATCAGGCTTGTGTCCATTGTGACAAATACCCTTGCTCAAAGAGAATAAGGAGCAAGATCTGCTATATTGGGCACCGCCGCTTTCTTCACTGAAACCATCGCTGGCGAAGAAGCAAAGATTTTAATGGTAAGAATGAAACCCGTGACAAGCCAGCTGAATTCACTAAAGAAGAGCTGGAGCAGCAACTTGAAAAGGTGAAAGATGTGAGACCAGGAAAGCTGGCGAACAAAAGAAAGCGTGAGGAAGGTCAATGTTGGGACCGGAGGTCTTGTTTGTGGGACCTGCCATACTGGGCTGATCTGAAATTAAGGCATAATCTCGATGTAATGCACATTGATAAAAACATATGCGAGAATCTGCTAGGGACGTTTCTGAACATCGAAGGGAAGACAAAGTACACGGTTAGTTCTAGGCTTGATTTGGACGACATGGGCATAAGAGAAGATTTGCATCTACAGCACAATGAAGATGAAGATTCATTTGAAATTCCATGAGCGTGGTATACAATGAATAAAGAACAAAAGCTTGCATTCTGTGAATTCCTAAGAGCGGTGAAATTTCCAGATGGTTATGCTGCTAACCTAGCAAAGTGTGTTACTTCTGATGGATTCAAGCTTTCCGTACTGAAAACCCATGATTGTCACATCCTCCTCCAAAGGATTTTACCGGCGGGCCTCCGAGGAATCATGCATAAGGATATATATGAAGCCGTTGCTGAGCTGGGAAATTTCTTTAGAGAACTGTGCTGCAAAACCCTCAAGTTAACTGTCCTGGAAAGACTTGAAAAAGAAATCCCAATTATTCTTTACAAGCTCGAGAAGATTTTCCCTCCAGCTTTCTTCACCGTGATGGTCCATTTGGCGGTGCACTTACCCAAAGAGGCAATGCTTAGAGGCCCTGTGCAATACGGTTGGATGTACCCAATCGAAAGAAGGCTGCTTACTTGTAAGCGTTATGTGCGAAACACAGCAAGACCTGAAGGTTCTATTGCTGAAGCATATGTCGTTGACGAGTGCTTGACTTTTTTCTCTAGATACTTTGGTGATGTGGAAACAAGATGGAACCGGCCGGGCAGAAATAGAGAGCGGTCTAATTCGCGAAGTGGTGATGTCTCTGTTTTCAACCATGGTGTGAACTTTCTTGGAGCCTCACAATACTAGGAGGCTGGTGATGAGTATGACAAGATGGTTTTGTTTGTGCTTAGCAATTGCGCCGAGGTTCTACCATATATCGAGTATGTTATATCTTGTGCACTCATTATATATATTTTTTTGCTTGGGTTGGCACCAGCCTAATGTTTTAATTCACATGGTTTGTTGGCATTGCAGGAAATGCAAGGAAGAGTTAAATCAGGAAGAAAGCAATATCAATGTTGATAAAAGGGTTGCCAAGGGGTTCGCTAAGCGGTTTAAGAATCATGTGATATCTTTAGCCACATGTTTTATGTTTTATGTGTTATTCACCCATTGTTAAATACCATTGTTTGCTAAATGGTTTATTTGTGCAGATTGGAAAGTTGCATGAGGAGAAGAAGGTCAGTGATGATCTATTTGCTTTGGCATGCTTACCGGATAAGCGAGTGAGAGTGTATTCAGCATGCATTACTGACGGTGTCCGGTACCACACCGTTGACCGCGAGGAAAAAAGGAAGACACAGAATAGTGGAATCGTCACTAAGGGGTCACATGATGGTGAGATCATTGACTTCTATGGTCAGTTGAGAAGCATCGTAGAGTTGCAGTACAACTCTAGTGGAGGCATCCATCGCTCGGTTGTCTTATTTTGCTGTGACTGCTTTGAGCTTGGTAGCAAGAAGAGGAGAGACTCTTTTGTCAAATATGATGGCCACTTCAAAAGCATCAACACTGCAAGGTGCTGGTATAAGAGTGATCCCTTTATTCTAACAACACAAGCAACAATGGTGTTTTATCTGGCAGACACTCTTTTGCATGGAAAATGGCGAGTTGTGCAAAACTTTCAGCACAGACACTTGTGGAGTGTGACTGAAACTGAAGTGGAAAAGGGCCCCGGTGATGGTGGACTAACATACCAAGATGATGACTCTACGGAAGTTCCATTGCAAGCTGATGATGACTCTATGGAAGTTCCGGTGCAAAGCAGAGTGCGAAGGGACCGGGAACGTGTGATCGTTGGTGCTGCAACAATTGAAGGCATCAAGAAAAGAAGAAAGGTGGTAGAGGATGGACATGAAAGCGAGGATGAGGAAAACCGGACTGATCATACTATGCTGTAATATTGTAGTGATGATGAGGAAAACAGGAGTGGCCATAGAGTTCCTTGTTTTCGTATTGACAACGATGAGTAGCGAATGGACATGAAGGTAAATTTGGTCTCCTTGGTGATCCTTTTAGCTCTCTGTAGTTTTCCTTCTTGTGCATATGCATGGTGATCCTGATGTACTACAATTATCTCCAGGTAGCGAAATGCTTGAAGATCCTGATGGCTGTAGTGGTGTGATCCTGATGGCTGTAGTGGTGTGGTCTTATAGCATGGAGCTGATGGCAAAATGAAGTTGTGCTCAGAATGTTGTCAAAATGTTGTCTTGTAATGCAAACGATTGCAAAATGATCATTTAGATATTGGTGATCATTTAGTTCAAGTTTTGGTGATCATACAGAATGTTGTCTAGTAGTTTTTGTGATCATGTAGTAGTTTTTTTGAACTGAAGTGGATGACGTCTGGTTTTTCTTCAACTGAATTTTAACTGAATTTTGCGCTATTTTAACTGAATTTTGCTTCAACTGAACCCATTTCATTGTGAGCAAAAAGATATGCGCCAGTGGGGACTCGAACCCACGACCATACGCTTCTTTCACTATGTTTCTACCACTGGGCTAGGAAGAGGCTGTTGGTTTTGTACTCTATGCCAACCCTTTTGACTATATCAAACTAGTCAAGTATCAAGCACACACCTCACTGACAAGTGGGCCACTCGACCCACTCACTGACAAGTGGGCCATTTTGCTATTGTACCAAAGCTACCAAAAATATGTGCGTGGCCAAAAAATATGCGCGCGGGGGGGCTCGAACCCACGACCATGCGCTTAGTTCACTTGGTTTCTACCACTCGGCTAGGAAGAGGTTGTTGGTTTTGTACTCTATGCCCACCCTTTTTAATGTATCAAACAACTCGCTGACAACTGGGCCCGCTCCTCCTCCTATCCACTCTTTTCCCCAGTCCCCCTCTCCACTCCTCCTATCCACTCGACCCGCTCCTCCTCTCCGCCGCCATCGGCTTCTTCCTCTCCCACCGCCGCCGCCAGCTTCTTTTTCTCCGTCGCCAACTCTCCGTCGCCGTGGGTATGAATTTGCTTCCTCTTCCTCTTCCTATCTACTGTTATGATAGATTAGGGTTCTTGCCGCCAGATTAGGGTTTGATTAAGATGTTTTTTAGGGTGACGGCGACGCCTCCCCGGCGCCTCTGCTGGTCCGACGCCTCCCGCGCGGCTTGCCCTACGCCGCCGGCGACCACTTCTTCTCGGACTCTGCCGCTGTAAGCCATCCGCTTCATATCCTCTCTCCTTTCTCTTCTGCTCTAGGGTTTGAGAATCTAGGATTTGTTATGGATACTAGGAATCTATTGGTGGATTTAGGCATATTGTTCTTGGTGGATTTAGTATGCTCTGTTGGTGGATCTATTGTGGTTGAATTGCTGTTTGATTACTATGTTGTTGCTGTTGGTAGTCACCTGACAGCAATTAACTGTTGCTGTGGTAGGTAGTGTGGTAGACATGCTGTTCTGTTGCTGTTGAATTCTGTGGTTAATTAACTAAATTAACTGAATTCTGTTTCTGTTGAATTCTATGGTGAACATGCTGTTACTGTGGCCAGAACATGTTGTTGAATTCTGTTGCTGTTGAATTTTGTGGTTGAACATGCTATTGTGGTTATTCTTGTTGACAAGTCTTGTGCTGCAGTGGGATTCATGCATATGCAGGTGTAGTGACCTGCATGAATACGGGCAGAGTAGTAGCAGCAGTAGATGCCAACATTTGATATGCATGCATGCATTCTTGCTTGTTTATATTCTTTTAAACTGAACATGCTCAAGTATGGAAACATTACATTCTTCTTCTACTCATTGCTCCTTTGCCAAGATAGAGTAGGAGCAAATTGAGGCCATTGCCATTTATAGTAGTATTCCAAATTGAGGCCGTGGCAAACACATGTAGTAATTATTCTACTGTTTTGATTTACAATGCTACTTGTTTCCTATTTCTGTCCAGTCATGTTGTTTAATTTACTATTGCTTGTTTCCTATTGCTTGTTTAGAGTAGAAGTGAGATGGCTGGCTTGGAAGGTTTTGAGTTCTTCGAGATCGTAATTGAGAAATCTTGCAGTAGGCAGGTATATTTATCATCACTCATTTCTTTATCATCACTCTACTGTCTAGTGCTTGATTGCCACAATTAACCACTGCTTGACCCTTGCTGTAGAGGCTGCCTGACAAGTTTGCGAAGATGCTCGCCGGTCGTGAGCCCCACAAAGCGAAGCTGTGGGAGGCCAGCAGCGGGCTTCACAGGCTGTGGGAAGTGTTGGTGGTGTTTGATGGTGAAGGCCACATGTACCTAGGGCCCGGCTGGGAGCATTTCGCCCGCGCCCATGAGCTACAGCTCGGGTACTTCCTTGTCTTCCGCTACGACGGCGACGCCATGTTCACCGTGAAGATGTTCGACAACACCATCTGCCGCATGTACTACCAGCACGACGACGATGCCAGTAAGCTCTCTACCTCTCTTCTTCCTGTCCGTTTGCCTTCCTCTACCTGCACGACGACAACACCATGTTCACACTTTGTTGCATTTGGCCAGGCAATGGGAGCAACAGTGGGGATGATGAGGAGCAGAGCGGGGATGACGAGCAGAGCGGGGATGACGAGGAGCAGAGCGTGGATCACGAGGAGCAGCCTATTATAGCTGACGACGAACATGCTATGGTGGTGGCTGACGACGACCCTGCTATGGTGGTGGCGAATGACGACCTTGCTATGGTGGTGGCGGACGACGACCTTGCTATGGTGGTGGCGGACAACGACCTCGCGATGGTGGTGGCGGACGACGACCTCACGATGGTGGCGGCGCCTGCAATCCCACACCTTGGCGATAGGACCATGCCAATTGTGGTAGAGGAGTACATCCGCGTTGGGATTCGCCACTCTGAGCGCATCAGGTTGATGAAGGAGAAGAAGGAGGAGTGAAGATGTTAAGAAGGTGTTCAGCATGTTAGGTTTAAGCTTGTTAGTGTAATATGAACATGTCAATGTTAAGTATGCCAGGTTTAATTTTGTGCATGCTCATGGATGCTGTATGACAGTGTCATCTAAACAAGTCATGTTTTTAACAATGAATATTCAGTTTGGTAATTGATGGGAATTTAAATTTTTTTATGCATGCTCATGGATGAAAGATAAAATTATGGATTTTTGTGCATGCTCATGTATGAAACAATATAAGTTTCATTTTTTGAATGCTAAAAACATGACTCAAACCCTAGCCACGGACGACCGCCGTGACTAAATCCGCCGGTTTTTGAAAACACCGTAAAAATTCAAGAACCATTTTTCATTTTTTGAATGCAAAAGACATGCGTTTTTCGTGAAGAGGCTACAAGGAGGGGCACCCCCAAATGGCGCCATTCCACGAAGTAGACCCTATTTTACGGACGATCGCCAAAAAGCATGCATTTCCAACCCTCGTAGCTACTCCCGGCAATTCGGACCACCTTCCGCCGATTCAGCTGGAACCGGCTGGAATTTGAACTGCGGGTCCTCCATAGATTGCCCGTTATTTTTCACTAAAAATGCTTTTTAGCTTCACAGGTAGGCATTTCATCACAGAATCGACAACAGATTTGCACGGCTCAAACCCTAGCCACGGACGGTCGCCGCGACGATATAGGCCGTTTTTTGAAAACACCGTAAAAAATTCAAAAATAAATCAAAAAATGGGAGACCTCCGCGTCACATCATCAAATGTGGCCTACCAACTAGCAAAAATACTAAACTTGCAATACCGGCGTTTTCTTGAAAAAGTGTTCTAAAAAACGACCTACCATGAACGAAGATTCATGGCTTTCAAGCCAAACTAGCAATGATATGGCTGCATCCGTTGAATAGTTTCTGATAATATGCCCAAATTGGGCGCATGCCTCCGTCTTGTGATGGCAAACAATGTTGCCAAAGTGAGGTTCCAACTTGTTTAACAAAAAAAACCGTTTTACATTTTTTGAATGCAAAAGACATGCGTTTTTCATGAAGCGACTACAAGGAGGGGCACCCCAAACAGCGCCATTCCATGTCTATCTCAAAGTAGACCCTATTTTACGGACGGTCGCCAAAAATCATGCATTTCCGATCCTCGTAGCTACTCCCGGCAATTCGAACCACCTTCGGTCGATTCAGCTAGAACCGACTGGAATTTGAACTGCGGGTCCTCCATAGCTTGCCCGTTATTTTCACTAAAAATGCTTTTTAGCTTCACAGGTAGGCATTTCATCACAGAATCGACAACAGATTTGCGCGTCTCAAACCCTAGCCACGGACGGCCGCCGCGATGAAATCGGCCGGTTTTTTAAAACACCGTAAAAAATTCAAAAAAAATCAAAAAAAGGGAGACCTCCGCGTCACATCATCAAATGTGGCCTACCAACTAGCAAAAATACTAAACTTGCAATACCGGCGTTTTCTTCAGCTACTCGATATGATTTTAACCTTGATTTCCACAAAATTTACAAAAAACCCTATTTTTTCGACACCCAAACCCAAAAGGATTTCCCTCCCACACCAAAATTTTCCCTCCACCAAAATTTCCCTCTCCCAAAATTTCCCTCCTCTCCCTCTCCCACTACCAGGCGGGACCCACCACTCCCTCTCCCACTACCAGGCGGGACCCACCACTCCCTCTCCCTTACTACTAGGAAAAGGGCTACTAATGGTGCACCAGTTTTTCCTACTAATGGCGCATCACTGGTGCGCCATTAGTATCACGCCGCTAGTATTTTTTACTAATGGCGCACCACTAGTGCGCCATTAGTATAGGCCATGGTGCGCCATTAGTATAGGCAACTAGTGCGCCATTAGTATAGGCCACTGGTGCGCCATTAGTATTTTTGAATTTTGAAGGCGGGAAAATAGTAGTGGCGCACCGTCTAACCCCCACCGTGCGCCATTGCTATTTTTTAATTTTGAATTTGGATCTGGATCGTGATTTTTTTGCCCATTTTTTGCTCGTTTTTTGGCACGATATTATTTCAAATTTTGTTCCTGTTTTTGGATCTTGTACGTTCTTTTGTCGTGTTCTTTTGCCGGAGAGGAGTTCGCCGGAGAGGAGGAGGAGGAGGTCACCGGAGAGGCGCTCGCCTACATCGCCAGAGAGGAGGAGGAGGAGTTCGCCGGAGAGGAGGAGGAGGAGGTCGCCGGAGAGGAGTTCACCGGAGCATTGGAGAGG
>NC_041384.1:720512128-720513384 GCF_002162155.2 Triticum dicoccoides
CGGAGAGGAGGAGGAGGAGGTCGCCGAAGAGGAGGAGGGTAGTATGGTGGAGGAGAGAAGGAAAGATGGAGTGGAGGAGAGGAGGAGATGGAGTGGAGGAGAGGTGGAGTGGAGGAGAAAAATGAAGGAGGAGAGGACCACGCCCAGCCATATATATGGCATAGTAATGGCGCACCGCGGGCAGGTGCGCCATTACTAACTTTTTTTATTTTTTTTGAATTTTGAAGGCGGGAAGATACTAATGGCGCACCATGGGTAGGTGCGCCATTAGTAACTTTTTTTGACTTATTTTGAATTTTGAAGGCAGGAAGATAGTAATGGCGCACCATGGGTAGGTGCGCCATTAGGGAGGAGGAGGTCGCCGGAGAGGAGGAGGAGGAGGTCGCCGGAGAGGAGGGTAGTATGGTGGAGGAGAGAAGGGAAGATGGAGTGGGGGAGAGGAGGAGATGGAGTAGAGGAGAGGTGGAGTGGAGGAGAAGAATGAAGAGGTAAGAAGGAGAGGACCACGCCCAGCCATATATACGGCATAGTAATGGCGCACCGCGGGCAGGTGCGCCATTACTAACTTTTTTTATTTTTTTATTTATTTTGAATTTTGAAGGCGGGAAGATACTAATGGCGCACCATGGGCAGGTGCGCCATTAGTAACTTTTTTTTTATTTTTTTGACTTATTTTGAATTTTAAAGGCGGGAAGATAGTAATGGCGCACCATGGGCAGGTGCGCCATTAGTAAGTTTAATTTTTTTTTTGAATTTTTTGCCTCCCCAGATCTTAAAAGCCCTGTAACTTTTTTCTGTTAGGTTTTTGAGGATTTTGAAAATTTTTAACGGGGTTTCCCTGGTTAAATTCGGATGTAACTTTTCGAGTAGATGATTTTTCATATAAAAAACTTTTTCATCCGAGTTCGTACGCAAAAGTTATGCCCATTTTACAAATTCTCGAGATATTTCGCAAATAAAGTCGAAATTCATATTTGTAAATTTTCACAACAACTAGACCACATATCACATGGGAAACTTATTTTCTTTTATTTTTTTAACATTTCCATCATTTTTGTTTATTTTTTAAAAAACTGAAAAGGCGGTCCACCGGGGGAGGGGGTGCATTCGGTGGAAGTGGCGGCCAAATTACTAATGGCGCATCGTGGGGATTGTGCGCCATTACTAGTTGAACTAGTAATGGCGCACCACTCCCACGGTGCGCCATTAGTAGTTTTGAAAAAAAATTAAAAAAAACTTTTTTTTACTAATGGCGC
>NC_041384.1:720514122-720541309 GCF_002162155.2 Triticum dicoccoides
GCTCCCACTCCCTCCCCTCCCCTCCCCTCCTCCGTGCCGCCCCGCCGCTGCTGCGCCGCCCCGCCGCGCCGCGGTGTGCCGCCCACAACGACGACGCGATCGACTACATCGACGAGGACGGCAGCTACATCGACGACGGTGCGATCGGCGACGACCACCGCTGCATCGTGAACATCATCTCCCCCTAGGTACTTCTCCCCTCCTCTGGTGGATCCATTTCCCCTCCTCTGGTGGATCCACCTCCCCTCTGGTCGACCCATCTCCCCTTTGGTAGATCCCCTCATGGGTTAGGATTTTCTAGGGTTAGGATCTCCTGCTGGTTCGGTAGGTCCTTGTTCTTGGGGTTAGGGTTCATTTTAATTGTTGCGTGGGAATGATCTCCCTCTAGTTCATGGGGTTAGGGTTAGGGTTCATGGGGCCAGGGTTAGGGTTCATGGGGTTCATGCTGTTCATGGGGTTAGGGTTCATGGGGTTCATGGGGTTAGGACCTCCTGGTGGTTCGTTTGGTTCTAATTGATTCTAATTGTCAAAATGTATTAACTTGTGTCATCTAGGCTATAGCCATTTTTGGTGTGTAGAGGCAGCATAATCAATAGTTGAGTATAGTTTTTTCATCTGCTTTTGTTTGATTCGGAGCCAGTCAAGAACACACGCTATGTTCCATGCTTTGATGTTGTTTGATAGTTCAACAAAGATATCAAAACTTGCTGTAGCTATTTGATGCATTTTTATGATATGATGATATTTGATCTGAATGTTAGTTTGATGATCGGCTCACCCGGGAAGCCATCTTATATAGAACCACCATTCTAGGCTTAATGAAGTGATCACATTGTTCCAATTGCATGTCTCCAGGTCACTAGTCATCATCTTCTTGTATAGATTTTGTGTGCTGGTTTGGTTACTTCAAATAATCCATTTGTGTGCTGGTTTGGTTTCTCTTGCTTGGTTTGGTTTGCAAAATGTGAAATAGATCTCCCACTAATGCCTATCATTTTCCTCCATATGCTAGCTTGAGATGGAAAAACTGAAGGACGCGCCGGTACCAGAAGGTGAAGAGCCAAAGTCTGCTGTTGAAATTGTCGAACAAGTCCTCAAGACCGAAGTCAAGCAAAGCACATTCCTCTGGAATGTTGGGCTCCAGTCATCTAGGAACAACTCCGGCAAAGCAACTGCTGAAGTGGCTGCTCATGTTCGTGACCTTGAGCAGAAGCTGGAGAGGTCTGAGCTTCAAGCTGAAGTGATGCAAGAAGAATTGGCGGCAATCAAGATGAAGGCGGAAGAATCTGAAGCTGCATGCGACAAGGAACTTGAGCTGCTGCGCAAGAAGTCTCAAGAGCAGGAAGAGCAGTTAGCCCACTTGATGGCTCTCTTTGGAGCTAAGACAGTTTGATGGTCTTTGAACCTGTTGTGCAGTTTGTCTTTGAACTTGATGTGAAGTTATGTCGTAGTAGGTCGTGAACTTATGTGGATCTGGTAGTGTTTTGCATCTGGTAGTGTTTGTTGCATTTTGCACTTGGTAGTGTTTTGCATCTGGTAGTGTTTTGCACCTGGCTGTTGTATGCCTTGTGGATCACTTGTGGATCTTGTGAACCTGGGCCTGTTTATAGTTATGTGGATCTTGTGAACCTGGGCTTGTGGATCATTTTCTGAAGTCATGCAACATATGAACCTGGGCTCTAAAAAGGCCGAGGCCCAAACAAGAATTAGACTAAAAAGGCTTGGGCCTAAAAAAAGAAATGACTGTAAGAATTTTTTTTACAAAAGGCTGCATAACACAAAATAAAAAGACCAAGGCCCAAATTCGAACTAGACTAAAAAGGCTGTGGCCCAAAACAATAGTGGAATATAAAAAAATTCATCAGAAAAAGGCTCCATTCCCAGAAAATAAAAGGCCAAATTATTGGGCCAGGCCCATGCAGATAAGCAAAATAAAGAGAGAAAAATTAAATGGGCTGAATTATTGGGCTTGGCCCATCAAGACGGCTGAAATGGACCGGGCTGATTCTATTTTACGACCTTTTCATTTGGTCGTAATTCTGCCACGTCAGCTTGCCACGGTGGATCTGACGTGGTGTGGTCGGATTGCTAGTGACCAAAACAGTTGGTCATTAAATCTACGACCTTTTTTTGGTCATAAACGTTTACGACTATTCTAGAAGAAAGGTCGCTAATGTCAGTTTATGATGGCCAGCTTTTGACCTTATGTTTTTGGTCACAAAAAGGTCACAAATGGAAATTTGTGACTATTCAGTGACCAATAGTGGGGGTCACAAGTTGACATATTTCTTGTAGTGAACCCAGACAGCCTTACGGCTCTACGAAACTCTTTTCGTGGGAGGGAGAGAAGAAGCCAGATAATGCATGGCATGTGTATGAGAGCAAGGGGTGAGTGTGGAGGGCTGCCCCTCCACCTCTATTTATAGGAAATCCCAAGGGGTAGGGTAGTTTCACACAAAAACCCAAAATGCACATGAATGAAGTCCTTCCACAAGGACCTAGGAGTGAAACCAAGGAACAAGAGGGTCCCCAAGGGGGATACCCCATGTGGCCGGCCACACCCCCATGAGGGGCCCAAAAAATGGCTCCTATCCATCCATGTCATCCCCAAGATCTTTTGGAGCAAAGCCCCAAAAGGTGGCTTTCCATAAAGTAACCATAAAGCTGATTTTCACTATTCACGACGACAATTTTCAGCGTCTGATCAAACTGAAAATATTTATGTGGGCTTAGAACATTTCCAGTACCCACCATAATAATTTACAACGCATTCTGGAACAATTCCAGTTTAGTGATTTCCATCTGCGAAAAGCATCTGAACCGGTTCCTGCAGCTCCGGAACATTTCCGGTTTTTATTTCTGAAAATTCCAAAAAGTTTCCAGAATGATTCTGGCACCCTCCAAGAATTATCAGGCATGTGCCGAAACCATTTTGACTTAATGGCATACCCCGAAACAACTTTTTCGGTTTCACCGAAACTCATCCGGTGACCTCTCTCTGCGGAACTTTTCCGCTGTCCGAAACTTTTCGGTGATTTTCTCTCAGACTCCCTGTCTAGTATTCAGCAGATAGATGACCCTTAAGCGTGTGACCCTATAGGTTCGGTGAAGTATAAACATGACCCGGAACCCCTTCCGATCAATGATCAACATCGGAGTCATGGACACCCATATTGACCCCTATACCCACACGAATGAATATTCGAGTGAACCTTCAGTTGCAGTGAGCTATTCCTGTTGCTTCGCGATATGTCACAAACACCCGAGGTGAGATTTGTTGCATCCACGTGGACGAACAATTTGTCCACCATGCAAGTTACCTCGTTACCGGTTTTGTTATCTTTTCTCGTTTCAGTGTTCCGACATCCCAGTGATCAAATCACATGGTGTCTGGCCAGACGATTATGGATACCGTAACACCGAGAGGGCCCGAGAATATCTCTCCATCGTCGGAGGAGCAAATCCCAATCTTGAGCTATCAAGTTACTTGACATACTTTTCCATGAACTCGTAAGCCGCCGTAATAGCCACCCATTTGCGGATGACGTTTAACAAACCCCAAAGTTCATGAAGCAAGCATGAAGAAACTCAATACTCTCATGGTCTTAGGAATCATGCAAACATTAACCATCTCTGTGTTATCTACCATTAACTTGTGACGAATGAATCTCATAGCATAAAATCAATCCGGGTTGATTCAACACAAATGTTCTCTTAACATTGTGCCCTCAAAATTGCTGGCATAGACATGCCCATGATCAGGATTACAGAACCATCATGCAACACTTGAGCTAGTCTTAGAGGCCAGACTAGGAATACTTCTTACCGTTTATTATTCCACAAGTGCATATGAGTCTTCCTCCGAGCCTCGTGGATGTTGCAGACTCGAGAATCATTGCAGTTATAGCATGGAACATAAACATAATTATGAACTCGGAGATAAATAATATTAGTTATTATTGCCTCTAGGGCATATCTCCTACAGACTCCCACTTGCACTAGAGTCAATAATATAGTTAATGCTAATGCACTTTACACCAATGGCATACCGGTGTAAAAAATGCTTCGCATGTGGTATGGCCTGATGTCCATCGGATCTGACAACTTCAGCTCCATGGGTATCTCTGCATATCCTCACATTTTCACGTTTTCACAAAATTCATACTTGTGCGGACTTGGCTTTGTATATATGTGAATCATTGGTCGAAACCTGATTCCTCAGACTGAGTTATGGAGCAACTATCTGCAATAGTGTCCCATTGACCAAAGCCTTCTTGGAACCATACTAAGTTCATGAATGAACTATATGATTCAACATCTTTGTCTTTTTTTTGCTTCTAAAGCAGCAACATACTCCGCCTCTGTTATAGAATTCGCCACAGTAACTTGTTTGGAACAATTTCCAACTAACTGCACCACCATATTGTGTTACACAAAACCCTCAATTTAAATCGAAAATCGCATAGAGAAAAGATCAAGACTGTTTCGATGTAACATTTTACAACAAACTCTTCATGATCTTCGCTTGCGAGAAAACATATCATCAGTACTTACTCTAGTACTCAATGACATCTTTCACTCTTGTCCAACGATCAGTACTTTGATCACTTTAGTATCCATACTCGCAACACCTTGGGAGTATCGGACATATCTGGTTGTTTTACATACCATGGAATACATGATTAATCCAAAACACGAAGGTGTGTGGAATCTCCGTCATGTATTTTACTCCTCAGTGTTTTGGGACACCGAGTCTTGTAAAAACTCTTTACATGTGACTTAGTCAATAATCACTCCTTAGCGTTTTAAATGCTAAATAGGTTTTAGCACCTTGTCAATATGTATTCATTGCTTAGCCATATTAGGTAAATCTATCTCCATAGATCATCATGCCTAAAATTGAGGCTATTTAGCCTAAGTACTTCATCAAAAACAATTTCAAATGAAGTCCTAATTCGTGTCAAGAAATTTCTTTCCAATCAACAATGTGTCAAGCACACAAGGTTTTTAGAAATATTATTACGCTCCCACTTACTTTCTTGAATTACAAGTATCTTCGTTACCAATCGATGTATCAGAACCCTTTGACCATTTCATCAAAGCATGAAGATTCCAACTCCATTTTGCTCTCTTCTGTCCATCACTGGAACTCTGAAGTTTGCACCCTTACTAGCATCCTCTGGATAGACAAAATGCCTTGGACTGTAACACATGCAAGTCCTTGGTTTCATTTCCATTAGATGGAAATCCTATTGTCATCCATGTTTCATATCTCATGATTAAAATATGTTTTAATTGCTAGTTCAACCCGAACCGACTTTAAGCATCGCTATGATGAAAACAACCTTATCATAGTCAACTCTTGAACTTGTTATTTCAACAAGTCGAGCTTTATGGATAATTTTTTTTATCCGTATCAGTTTAAAGTTCCATAAATATTCGTTAGACTCTAAGTCTTTCGAAAGGTGTATCAAGGTTTTAATCTTGAATCACTTATATGGAAACTAACTCGGGTTGTATTGGCATTTAGCCAATTCCGGAGTCAGGGCGCATTAACGCTTCCTTGTGTATCGTAGGTATAATGTTGTCAAACAACAATATCTCGTTTGTGCACCTGAGAGGTTTGCACGAGCCTTGCCTACGTGGTTCAGGTGCAAGTTCGACCGAAGTTCATACATTTTATTGTAGAGACTTCTGTATCAGTCGCAGTAGGAAACTCTGGAATTACATCCAAGGTCTCTTTCCTTTGATCTGATGACGAAGATACTGTTTATCTCGTCAAGTTGCACTATTCTCCCACTCACCTTTTTGAAAGAACCATTCTCTTTAAAAGCACACCGTTTCGCGGCGAAACTATTTGCCTCGGTATAGTGAGGGAGGAATACCCAACATTTTGGTATAACCTACAAAGTAGCACTTGTCTGATTTGGAATAGGTTTGTAACCTTTTACATAAGCCCCATATTCCAAATGTTAAGAAAAGATATAACATAGTTGGGCGTACCATACCATGGCTTCATTTCAACAGACCCGATGTAGCTCTTTTCAGTTTTAAAGCCGCAGTCTCTAAAGCATCAGTTTAAAAGGGATAATGGCAAATTTATTTATGTCATCTTTGACCTTACCATGTCATAAATGGTTTGATTACATCTTCACAGACATTCCACTCATAGTGGTGTTCCGGAAGGTGTAAGTTATGAAACTGTTTTCACAACTCATCAGACATTCGCTAAACATGTAACTCAAATATTCCTTTGTGCAATCAAATTGCAGAAATATAATTTTCTTGTTACAATAACTTTTACTTAATTTTTGAAAACCTTTCGAATGATTTCAAAAGATCCAGACTTACGTCTCATCAAGCAAATATCCATATATCTACTTGAGTCATTTCTGAAGATATATAAATCCACTACTTGCAACAACATTTATTGAACTACACACATCAAAATGTATGATCACCAATAAGTTTGTTGCTTGTTCCTTATGGCTTGTGAACGGTATTTCAGTCACTTCACTTTTCGGAGAAAGTTGCAAGTGTCAGATGATTCAAAATCAAACGACTTCAAAATCCATCATAATGGAATTTTTCCATGCGGGTTTCTCCAATGTGACCAAATGTAGTGCCACACTTGTGTGGTATTCTTTTAGTCTTGCGACATTTAGCGTCAGTGTTATGGATGTATCATATTACCATCAATATTCATAACATACATCCCATCTTGGATAGAATCATGGCCCTTCATGTTATTCATAATACTTAACAACAATTGTTGTTTTTTATGAACAACTCTTTTGCAACAAACATTGTGCAATGGGCTAGAGTGTATGCAACTCTAAAATGAATTATGAAAGTAAACCCAGAGGTATTGTATTATTATCAATATTCATAACATGCATCTCATTCATAATGAAAGTATGGCCCTTGTGTTATTCATAACATCGAACATAAAAAGTTCTCTTATGAACAACCTTCTTGCAAGATACCTTATGCAATGGGCTAGAGTTTGTAAAACTCTAAATGAATTATGAAAATAAATACAGACGACAATACACCGATGGAAGGTATAGTAACATTTATGATTAACTCACAATACCCAAGAATTAGTGATTAACATGTTTAACCATAATTCCCAAGAACTATATCTTTGACCAGCCTACTATACATCAAAAACTTGTATGACATTCATACATGAGCTGGATATTCCAGTTATCTCTCTTTCTGCCTTTATACTTCTAATTGTTGAACTTTTAGTATTTCTCCTACTCGCAAAAGAAGCACCCAACTTAAGAGTGGCGTTAGCCCCAGACTTCCTAGGCGTGTAAGTCATACTAACACCCTTTGGACACTTCCTTTCTCTTTAAGTTGTTGTTTTATTCACCTTTCATTATATGACAGGCGTTCTTCTGGATCCCTTTCCCAACAGTCAAATGTATAGTAAAAACTTTTGCTAATACTTGCAAACAAACATTGCTTTGTTTGTATCTAAAAATAATTTTCAGTTCCATGAATATCATATAACTATCCCAACTTTCGAAGTTTGGGTTTCATGGAAGCAAACATATTCCACTTGACCGTAACAGAATTCTAGCTTTTGGATCGAAGGACGAGAGTGACATGATCCATAGCATTAAAGGGAGGATACGGAAAGCATGCGATAGGACAAAGTCCTTCTCGGCACTTTTGAGGACAATCCTCACATTACCAATCGTAAAGTTTTAACCAGATATTTAACAGCTATTCAATTTTAATAGGTAAAGTGGAATCGCGGGCCATTATTCTACAACAATTTTGCAAGAAACACTTAGACAGTGTTCATAATTAATTGCACTGCGAATTAAACATGTTAATTCAACAGTGCGCTCCCACTCAAATCAATATCTCTCATAATTGATTTAGAGTGATTCAAGATCCATATTTCTATTCGATGCCATTGACGGGTTCATCACTGATGACACGAATTTAAATCGGTAGGCCAACTTGTCGATCACATCTCTCTGTGATTCTTGTTCATCTTTCGATGGGCGTGTTCCGAGCTCAGGAATCTCCTGCCTGAACGTCAAAGACAACCAAGTGATCTTGCTGCGAGGTCTGACCTCACCCGCCTCATTCCTCTTGATTCGTGCATGCTCATGTGTACATGGCGCACCCTAAAAAGATACGAATTTCAGACGGTGCTACACTTGGGTGAACACTAACTACTTTGATATTTTAAGTGAGAGATCACCCTAATAAAAAAGCGACTACTGCGCAATCAAGAAGGGTGCATCATAAGGGATAAACATCTCAGGCAATTCATAATAGCATGATATGGCATAGCCCTTTCTGACGGAGAAGTCTTTCATTCCTTCGTCTTCGGCATTCGTGTCGGTGTTCACCTTCACGAAGATTGCCACCACCTTGTCGATGCACCAGATAATATTGCTATCTCTATAGCTAATAAAATAAGTGCATTACTTAAGGTTGACACGCAGGTCATTAAAGTGACAATCATATGGCTCCAGCCATCATGCCGAATCATGACACGCAGGTCATGTTAATTACATCATATAGTCATCTCATACATAATTAAATTGAATTTCAGCATTGCTATACCACATCACATGCACATCCTGCAAAACCAAGTTAGACGCCTCTAATCGGTTTATGCAAAATTTTATTTTACGTGGCTTCTAAGGTTTTGACTTAAACCGCAGCTACCAATGTTTTGTCATCAAGTATGATTATTCAAGTTGCTAGATTAACATCTCGGGATGTATGAAACACGAGATAATTAAATCTCGAGCCCCATACTAAACTCGGTCATACGCATGACCCCCATGCAGATCATATCTGCAATGCCCTTTCATCTGCGAATTTCATATTTCTTTTGACTACGGCAGAACCCAAAGAACTGATAGCACTTCCATGATCAATCTGGTTCACGGATTTCCAGAACTTTGTCAAATTGCACAATGCTGTCTCGAGATTGAGCGAACACAAATTCTAGGGAAGCAACAAGAACGTCGGGTAACAGATTTCATCTGTCACCCGCATAAATAATTTTCAGCAATAGATCTCATCTACTACCTAATTATATTATGCAATACCCATACATCTCCATGTATTCTAGATCGAAACCTGCATCTACGCATAGCACGGCTCTTGATGCCACTGTAGGGTAGCGCAGCAGAAAACAAAAAAATTTCGACCTACGCACCAGCCCAGGACCACTATGGAGACTGCATATATGGTTTGATCTTCTTCGTTACCGACTCGTAGCACAGCGGGAAGTAGAGTCAATGACGATCGGCGGTGCAGATCCCCGCAGCTAGGATTTACAACCTCCCAACCGCGAGGATGTATACCCTCATCTGCTCCTCAGACAGCCCTCCGGGAGGTAGTCGAACAACCCCCTAGACGGTGTCGCAGACAGCCCTTCGGGAGGACCTTCGAAACTCGAACGGTCACTCGGGCAGCCCTTCGGGAGGACCTTCGAAACTCGGACAGTCACATGGACAGCCCTTCGGGAGGCACTCACGAACTAAGACCAAAACTATGATCTCTCTACAGAGTTGCACACATAGGGTGTCATCTATCCGGTAGGGCTTCGCCGTCCAGAACTAGTTCCTGTCGGAACCCAGACAGCCTTACGGCTCTACGGAACTCTTTTCGTGGGAGGGAGAGAAGAAGCCAGATAATGCATGGCATGTGTATGAGAGCAAGGGATGAGTGTGGAGGGCTTCCCCTCCACCTCTACTTATAGGAAATCCCAAGGGGTAGGGTAGTTTCACATAAAAACCCAAAATGCACATGAATGAAGTCCTTCCACAAGGACCTAGGAGTGAAACCAAGGAACAAGAGGGTCCCCAAGGGGGGATACCCCATGTGGCCGGCCACACCCCCATGAGGGGCCCAAAAAATGGCTCCTATCCATCCATGCCATCCCCAAGATCTTTTGGAGCAAAGCCCCAAAAGGTGGCTTTCCATAAAGTAACCATAAATCTGATTTTCACTATTCACGACGACAATTTTCTGCGTCTGATCGAACTGAAAATATTTATGTGGGCTTAGAACATTTCCAGTACCCACCATAATAATTTTCAACGCGTTCTGGAACAATTCCAGTTTAGTGATTTTCATCTGCGAAAAGCATCTGAACCGGTTCCTGCAGCTCCGGAACATTTCTGATTTTTATTTTTGAAAATTCCAAAAAGTTTCCAGAATGATTCTGGCACCCTCCAAGAATTATCAGGCATGTGCCGAAACCATTTTGACTTAATGGCATACCCCGAAACAACTTTTTCGGTTTCACCGAAACTCATCCGGTGACCTCTCTCTGCGGAACTTTTCCGCTGTCCGAAACTTTTCGGTGATTTTCTCTCAGACTCCCTGTCTAGTATTCAGCAGATAGATGACCCTTAAGCGTGTGACCCTATAGGTTCGGTGAAGTATAAACATGACCCGGAACCCCTTCCGATCAATGATCAACATCGGAGTCATGGACACCCATATTGACCCCTATACCCACACGAATGAATATTCGAGTGAACCTTCAGTTGCAGTGAGCTATTCCTGTTGCTTCGCGATATGTCACAAACACCCGAGGTGAGATTTGTTGCATCCACGTGGACGAACAATTTGTCCACCATGCAAGTTACCTCGTTACCGGTTTTGTTATCTTTTCTCGTTTCTGTGTTCCAGCATCCCAGTGATCAAATCACATGGTGTCTGGCCATACGATTATGGATACCGTAACACCGAGAGGGCCCGAGAATATCTCTCCATCATCGGAGGAGCAAATCCCAATCTTGAGCTATCAAGTTACTTGACATACTTTTCCATGAACCCGTAAGCCGCCGTAATAGCCACCCATTTACGGATGACGTTTAACAAACCCCAAAGTTCATGAAGCAAGCATGAAGAAACTCAATACTCTCATGGTCTAAGGAATCATGCAAACATTAACCATCTCTGTGTTATGTACCATTAGCTTGTGACGAATGAATCTCATAGCATAACATCAATCCAGGTCGATTCAACACAAATGTTCTCTTAACATTGTGCCCTCAAAATTGCTGGCATAGACATGCCCATGATCAGGAAAACAGAACCATCATGCAACACTTGAGCTAGTCTTAGAAGCCAGACTAGGAATACTTCTTACCGTTTATTATTCCACACGTGCATATGAGTCTTCCTTCGAGCCTCGTGGATATTGCAGACTCGAGAATCATTGCAGTTATAGCATGGAACATAAACATAATTATGAACTCGGAGATAAATAATATCATTTATTATTGCCTCTAGGGCATATCTCCTACAAGGGTGACCCTAGATCAGGGTTGGGCCACCTACGCAGCCGTTCATTAGATCAAGATCGGCTACATGGTGACGTTTAAGCTCCTCACTCCCGGCACCCTCAAGGTCATCATCTTCGACGACGATGACATTGAGGTCGTCAACAAGTGCGGGAAGAATGACGAAGCCTTCGCCGCCAAGGAGTAGGGTCGTGCCACCTCTTTCGAGCATACTATCGAGTCTGCTTTGAACATGTTTATGGTTTATGCGTTGAACTGTTATATCTGTGGTACTACTTATATCTAAATCATGCTAGTTGATGCTCTGTTTATACTCTGTTGTGCTTATGATGTGTGATGCCGAAGTGTGGTGGTAACCTCACCAACTAGCTAAAGAGGTTACCACACAGGCCTTGCATACAACCAAACACCATGCCTTGGGTTTGTGGACTAACATGCAGACCAAACACGTTCAGCCCATGCAGGTAAGAATGCATGCAGGCAACCAAACAACATGCATATGGTGCATTTAAGACTGCATTTACATAGCCAGGTTGGATGGAGAAGTGTATGCAATGCGGGTACTGTAACGCACGGCATACAAACAGACCCTACACTGTTCGACCATCTTTCCACGAGATGTGTTATAGCAATCCATTTCTTAATTTCCCCGCAAAAAAATCCATTTCTTAATTAGTTCGGTACAAATAAAAGGCTTCTAGAAGTATGTACAAACATGTGGCGGACATGCTACCTGAGTACTTGCCGTGCTAGTAACATCTTTCCTTTCCAGCGACTCCTCATAATAGCAAGGAACCGAACACGCCATGAATCTCGTTGAACTGTCAATGCGCCGCGTAATGCATGCATACCTGCTTTCGCGTCCAAGTGCATAAATACTAGCGTACGCATATAGGACGCGTTATAGCCAAATAGACGCACATCACACCAGCAAAACACCAACTACTCAACAGAAAAACCATGGCCTTTGACGCGCTCTTCTTCGTCCTCCTCGCCCTGGCCACCATGCAGCCGCAGACCGCATCGTCTGAGAAGGAGACGCACCTCAAGGTGTACTGGCACGACGTGGTGAGCGGACCGGACCCGACGTCGGTTCCGGTGGGGCAAGCGGCGACGACCAACACCTCCAAGACAGCCTTCGGCATGGTTGTGGTCATCGACGACCCGCTCACTGAGGGCCCCGGCCTCAACTCGTCCAGGCCCATGGGCCGCGCCCAGGGCACGTACATCGCCGCCGGCAAGGACCAGCTCGCGCTGCTCATGAACATGAACTTCGTCTTCACCGCTGGCAAGTACAACGGCAGCAGCGTCGCAATTATGGGTCGCAACGCTGTGTTCACAAAGGTACGTGAGATGGCTGTCATCGGCGGTACAGGCGCTTTCAGGTGGGCCCGCGGGTACGCGCAGGCCAGAACACACACCTTGGACCTCAAGACCGGCGACGCCACCGTCGAGTACAACATATTCATCAGGCACTAGTCTCGGCCGTTGTCAAATTTTACCCAGAGTTAAATACCATGAATAAGAATTGTATGCTCAAAAGATAATATGTGTTGCTTTTGGAAAACCTTTTTTTGATGTCAATGACAACTGATACTGTTGCTGCTTATCTGTTACAAGTCGTTTATCTGCATGGACTCTCTTTGCCGTTTTATCTTCTTCTTTGTAATAAAATGTTGTCCTGTGCATACTTGATAACTCTACTTGGTCTTAATATTGTATCATTGTAGAGGCCCGTGTTAGAATGTATTGTATGTATGTATGGTGTAAGTATAAACTGTATATACACTAGTAGGATTAGCATTTTGTTTTTGTTGTAATCCTCTCAGTAGTTAGATGGTTAGATCGATCCTTATCTCATATATAGCTTTTTCATGACCATCAATCCATAACCCCAACTACCGAATCCTTGTAACCAACTCATCTCTATATAAACACCCAATGCATGCGTCCCTGCTGGTGTGCTAGCTCCAGCAGCCAGAGAGGAAGGAGATGGCACGCAAGGTTGCTGACAAGGAGAGCAAGCCCACTGCCGTGCCAACTGCCAAGCCCGTCGTATGAGATCGCCAAGGCCCAGGACTCCCAGGTTCTGAGTTTTCTTTTCAATTCCATCTCACCTCCTATGACGGTTCTGATCGCCCACTACTGCACCTCGGTATGTAGCAAAATGGACTACATACTGAGCAAAATGAGTGAACCTACACTCTAAAATATGTCTATATACATCCATATGTAGTACATATTGAAATCTCTAAAAATACTTATATTTAGGTACGGAGGAAAGTACCCTTGAAGAAGAAATATAATGAAATAAACACTAGACACATCAAAAGGAAATGAAGTTCTATAAATAAGAATGAATTAGTGGCATTGGTATTACCCTTTAAAAATAGAAAATATAAAACAAACAATTCAAAATTTACACACAATTTATAGAAATTATGATTTTATAATATGCCAGAACAAGCATATAACATTGGATTTTTCACAAAAAAGGAAGTTTCCTAAGAAGGAATGAATTAATGGCATTGGTATTACTATTAAGAAAATAAAATAAAATGACACAAACGCAAAAAAAACCAAAATATTAAAGTTTTTCTAAGAATAAATTAGTGGCTTTGGCATTACACTTTAAGAAGAAAGGAAATGAAATAGAAACTAAAAATCATAATAATGAAGTTTTCCTAGAAAAAAAGAAAATGAAACAAAATCAAAATAATGAAATATTTCTAAGAAATAATGAAACACACACTAAAACAAAATCATAAAAATGAAGTTTTCTGAGAAACAAATAATTAGTGGTATTGGTATTACCCTTTAGGAAAACAGAAAATATTAAACAAATAATGACAAAAGTTGCACCCAATTTTCATAAAAATTCCACTTTTTCATAATATGCAAGAACAATCATATAATAGTGAAAATTTTCAAAAAATATCCTAAAAAGGAATGAATTAGTGGCATTGTAATTACCCTTAAAGAATAAATAAAATATAAATAAGTTAAAAAGTAAAAATAATGAAATTTTCTAATAAAAAATAGTGGTGTTGGTATTACCCTTTAAGAGGAAATAAAATAAAAAAATAAAACAGACAACAATTAAATTTGCACACAATATTCATGAAAATCTACTTTTTCTAAAATATGCATCAATAAACATATTATAGTGGAATATTAGAAAAAACAATTCCTAAGAAGGAATGAATTAGTGGAATTAGCTTTACCCTCGAAGAAGATAGAAAATTAAATAACAAGTAAAAAATTCAAAATATGGAACAAGGAATTAGTAGCAATAATATTACCTTTAAAGAAGAAAGATAAAAAAATTTGAAAAGGCCTTGCACACAACATCGCTCTAAGATTGCATTTTATGCAGTATGCAAACAACAATTATATAATAGTGTAATTTTCGCACATAGCATAGTATTTATGTGTATACATTTACACTCAACCAAAAAAAACCCACAAAAGAAAAAAGAAACCCAACTAACAAAGAAAAAAAGAAAAACAAAAGAAAAAAGAAAAAAGGTAAATAAACATAAAAATAAACAAGGCGATAAAGAGGAGGGTTGGATCTCATAGTTAGTAGGCTTCGGCCCAGTAGCAAATCTACTGACCCAAATATGGGGTCAGTCAAAAAAGGAAAACCAGGCCAGCACAACAAGTAACATAGGATGGAAAAAACGCAGCACGAATCTCAGAGGAAAATCAATGGCTAATAAATTGACCGACCCGGATTCAAAATTCAGGCAACTTACAAGTAGCTAAACTCGATTGATGAAGATGAAGAGAGAAACAAAAAAATAAAGAAAGAGAAAAGATGGTCCAGGATGGGCAATGTGTTACGCGGCGGACTGACGAGGCACATCCATGAGCCCTCATACCCTTCCTACATTTGGTCCAATCTGAAGGTTTGCAGAAAGGCCGGACATTTGAGGGGGATTTAAGGAGGCTGGTTGTAGATGCTATTACTCCCTCTGATCCAAAATAAGTGGCTCTATTTTTTGGGGGGAATCTATTACAAGTTTTCGGTCATGTAGACTCTGTTTTTTTTTCTTTAGTTTTTTTGGGGGAAATTTCTTTAATTATCGGTACTGTATCATTATAGAGGTCGGATACATTGTTATCACCTTGATATTAATATAATAATGTCACAATTCCCATGCGTTGCAACGAAACTAAAGTATGAGTAAGCTCACCGCTTAAGAGCATAATTTTGGGTGGAGACATTTTTGTATTTAGTTATTTGTGCATTCTTCAAATGTTAGTCTAACATGAACGTAGTAGTGTACTTGTTAATTTGTTTTAGGTCCCACATGTAAGTAAAAGTACATTTGTTTATTTATGTCTATTCGAAAGTTGTAGTCTCACAAGGTGTATTTTTTTATTCATAAAGGTTGTTGGTCTCACAAGATGTGAACTCGCACCAATTTCAAACTTTATAAGTAGGAAAGGTAATTAAAAAATTATATCCTTATTGTTGCTTTGATTTGCATGTAAATAGACATTGGGAGATATGCATTTCTCCGACAAGTATTTTCAGACGAGGGGATTACTTTCGAAAATTATTTAGAACCTCCCGTGCATTTTACTCTCAATGGAAATATAGCCAACCCCACCTCTCCCCTGATCCAGCTGCATCAACGATGTGATCGGACCAAGGAGTGACCATGCCCGATAGGGATGGCACACCAATGCCATGGTAGGGATGGCCGCGCCTGCTGCCACCGAGATGAGCAGCGGGCGGCCTGCCTCCAAGGCAGGGCGAGGGCGGCAAGTTTGGAGGGCAGAGAGGGGCAAGGAGGCAGGAGGCGGAGCTGGGCATGGAGCCCCGCGACGACGACACAAGGAATCCTAGCTCGCGAGATGTTAATTGGCAGAGAATATAGTGAAGTGTTCTCTTTTGTGGGATGAGATTAGAAAACAAACCGATGAGAAGGAAGAAAACCGGTGCGAGGTCGAAAACAAGGAGAGGTGTGGCAAAAATTAAGAGATGAAACGGAAAAAAACAGACGAAAATAAACCGTGAAAGTGAAGCTACCAAATCCTCCTTTAGGGGTAGAGATATAACCAATAAAACACAAATAAAAATCTTTAGAGAAATACTTTTAACTTTTTAAGAACAAAATAAGAAACAATTTTGAAATATAAAGACTCATTTCCTGTTTAATAAAATAAAAACAATTGTGCTAGGTCTCACTGGAATTGATTATGTCTCAGTAGATACCACATCCATTCAATCTTGCATGAAGATCCATGCAAAAATTTCTTTTTATCTTTTCTTTTTTCTTCTTATATACTGGTATGTTAATTGACTGTGACTTGGTTAAATTTCATTCGGTTGAGACTCGGCCACATCTATCCCTAATCCCTAATCCCTAATCCCTAAGCATGGATTGACTCCGTGGGTTCACCGTCACAATACGCTTCTCTCCGTGAATTTACGCTTTCAGTTTTTTCACCTATATTATTTTCTACATCCGAGGTGGTACTATTTCATCCAAAAACGTTTAATTCCAGAATTTTATCCGTTCACGTGTGGGCCGCTTGCCCTGTCTGCTTCGCTGTCGCTGGTCCGACTCCCTCGCTATCATCGGCCCGTGTTGTAAAAAAATGTTTCGCTGTTTACTCCTCTCACCCATCTCCTTCTTTGACCCACATACGAACAAGCTAGGGTTGGAGCCGCCGCCCCTCCGTCCTGCCCGCCGGAGCTCCGTCCGCCACTCTTCTCCATCTTCTCACCCCACCTCTACTCCCCCAGGCCCAACTGTGGTGGATGACATGCCCGTCGGCGCTCCATACTCCCCTCTTCTCCATCTTTCCCCTCGCCATCTCCCTCCTCACTCCCTGTTCCACCACCACCCCTACTGCTACAGGCTCAACCATGGTGGTCAACACGGGGATGTGAGCGTGCACGGGCGGCGTCGGTGGACAAGAGATGCGTAGAGGATCTCAAGTGCTGCAGACGCTGGCGAGGTGAGTGATGATGCTTCTTCCTATTGGCTACAGAGGCAGATTTAGGGTCAGGTTTGATTTGTTTGTGTTCCGGTAATTGTTGAAGGTGAGAATGATATTACACTGTTGATGGAGCGCAAGTAGCACAAGTTAATCATGTGCATTGCCCATTATTGAATATCAAGTTCAATGTTCTTGATTTCTTATTTGAGCTGTTACTCATTACTTTTTTAATCCGGTACAATAGTCAATGCATCGCTACTTCCATGTATACAATGGAAATAATTGTGTACACATATGCATTCTTCCAAATTGCAGTTTACATGGGGTAAACGATCATGTTGGTCTCTATGTTGCAGATATTCCAAAATAAAGGAGGCGGCTAGAGGAAGCATTGGAGGCCAAGTTCAGCAACAACGGTCAGCTGTCGTCGGTGGCCGGATGACGACATCTGTAAAGGAATGAGGGTGGTCGGATACCGACAACAGGGGGCTACTGAACTAGGCAAGCTACCATCACTCCATCATCCCCGGAGATCGTTTGGTGATGTGCTGCATCACATTATGGACTAGAGGCGCGGACTGCCCGCGCAAGTAGGTTATGTGCTTGAGATGACTGAATGTCCGATAATACCATAAACCTTCAGCGAGTAGTGGCTCCAAACTCCATCCCCTGATCTCAAGATAGCTCTATTAAATCTCTTGATGGTATAACAGGGCATTGGCAGGAATTCTTGATGATTGAGGAAATTATGGTAGGCATTCTTGATGGTATATTAAATCTTGGTTTGATGGGTACTTTTGTGAAGAAACTATTGAGTCCCAGGTATTGTGATTCTTGCAACTCTTATCTTTTTCATGTTCTGCATCTGACTGAATCTAAATTCTTTTTGGGAATACGCAGGAGACCTACACGCCCATATATTAAGAAAGACAGAAAGAACAAGTTTTTATGACTGAATCTAATGCATGGTTAAGCATTTCGTTTTCCATTACATCTGATCCGATTCCAATGCTTGCTTAGTTGTTAGGACAAATGAATCCAGATGGTTGTAATGAGTAATAAGATGAGCAAGGTGCGGGGGCAGTGTTGTGGCTAGAGTATTTTAGAGTCCAGATTATTGCTGCTACCTCTACTCTCCTCTGCCATTTGGTAACTAATGACAACGCAGCAGCTGCGTGGTTCACGGTTTACGGAATCTCGATTGCAAGTGCCTATACGATGTTCTTCTGCCCATCTAAATTCCACATGTTATGTGAGTAGTACAGCCGCATGAATTCACGATATGTATTTCGGCCTGGTTCAAAGGAGCAGTCTGGCAATATGAGCATTTGTACAAACTATCTAGGACATCAAGTTCACTTGGGTCCGCTTATTTACCTACAAACTACAGATGAGACCCACTAGATCAATTAGTGCCATCTCCAGATTTCTATCATCATGTTTCTTCGTTTATCTACATAAGTTCCACTTGGAGTTGCATGCATTAAACATACTGTTTTTTTAGTGGGCATCTGACTTGGTTCAGATGGCTTTTGTTGTGAAAGAAGAGTTTGGTTCACATGTGGCTTTTGTTTTGAAAGAAAAGTTATCTTTCTAAAGATCTGTACTCTGAATCCTACATCTTTTGTCATATTTTTTTAGGCCTGATGAGTATTACACGGCATGAGAAATTCAAGAATTGAATGAGAAGAGTGAAGACGACTAGCAGGTTGGGTTCTCTAAGGAATGCCCATACGAACTCGCTATGGCGAGGATGACTCAATGAATGGACATGTCGATCATGCTCAGCCAGTTGCGCAGTTAGAAGTTGGAATCGAACCCGAAAAGTTTGTGGAGTCCGTGCTGACAACCCTACCAGCTGGGAGGTAGGAACTACCTTTTCTCCCTATTTTGATATGCAAGATTGAATATTAAGGCATTATTTGAAATCTATTTACCGAGGCAGGGACATGAGAAGAACTATTTTTTCTCCTGTTGCAACACACTGGCCGAAGGTTACAAGTGTGCAAACCCGTATTGTTGTTTATAAAGATGGAATTTATTAGTCGTTTTTGGCTATCGAATTGGTGATGCAATCCGTCCCCACATCTGTGTCTTCACCACTTCGTCCTCCCACACAATCAGCAGAACAGAGCAGCTGCAGCGATTTGGCCATTCATCTCTTCGAGTGATTCAAACCTAGGAAGCCTGCTACTTGCGCAAGCAACATGGTAAGAAGTTTCGGTTTTCTCACTAATGCACCTCAATTGGTAAGGATAGATGAATGTCAGTTTGCTTTATGTTGGTTTTCTAATTTCTACATATTCCTTTCTTACAGACTCTTCCTTCAAGGAAATCTAATTATCTAGGTATATGGAAAGGAGGCAAATTATGTAACTATTTGGGCGTACTCATGCTCTGCTATGCAGATTGAGGAGAAAGAGTTATTTTATTGTGATGATGATTAATTTTTTCATCTTGTGATCTTCTTTGCTCAAGTCAGCCTACATATGTTATCTGTTTGTGTCTCGGAGCGCGGCTGCGGTGAGGGGCTGCACGGCGTGGAAGTTGGGGAGGAGGAGCGCCACGGCGAGGGTGGAGGCGAGCACGATGAGCGGCAGGAAGAGCCCGCCGTGGCGCGCCAGGGGGAGGGTGATGTCCTTCCAAGAGCGACCGCCAGAGGCTGCCGATCCGGAGCAGTTGATGGCCACCGCGGCCGCACGGGCGAGGGACGCAAGAACGATGTGGTGACCTTCTTCGATGTGTGCTATTTTCACTACGTTCATATTATCACTACTTTCTCTCTTCCTTGCGTCTCATGCTTTGATTTGGGTGTTCTTTGGTTTGTTCATATTATCACTACGTTCTCGAGTAACTAATCGGTGCTGCTAGAATATTAGAAAGATGTGCGTATAGATTTTTGGCTTGTTCTTCTTCATTGATGCAGGTGTGTAAGGAATTGGTTCGAAACTTCGAATAATGATTTTCTGTACAACCTATCTGCCTGAGTCCCATGCATTGATTTTTGCAACATTGCAAAGATCTATCTCTGTTAAGTTGATACCTCTTCACAATTTTAGTTATGAATGTTATACCAGTGTCCTTTTTAGCATCAATTCATGATTATTATCTCTTCCCAATTTGAATTTTCAATTTTCTCCTGTTATTTTGTTTGATGTTAGATTTCCTGTTGATGAGAGAGGAACACGAATATTAGTTGTTCAGTACTTCATGCAATGATACAACTACAATCTGCAGCATACTACTTGGCCTTGCATGTAGTCTGAAAATGATTCCCAGCCTGTATATTTGCCTATGGAGGTACTGTATACATGCTGCGTGCTTCCTCATATTTAAATTAGACATCGGATGTTCAATATTTTCTACAAATTGATTGCAGGCATGCAAGATTGTTGAAGGGCAAATGTACTCTAAGAAGCTGAATGATAAAACAGGTTACCAACATATTTAGAGCTTCCTTTTGGGATTTGTGCAGGCCATGGTCTGGAGGACATGTCCGGTTCACTAACTCAATTTCAAGGAAACAGTGGAAAGGCAGAAAAAGGAAACCACATGGATTTAGAAATTTCAGCATTGTAGAGCTCAGTTGAAAAGGAAAACGAGATTTATAACAATCAACCAGAGTGGTGATTCGATTTTTGACAATTGGTACTTTGGTTGTGTGGTCGATGAAGACATGAGATTGATTTGGATGGGGCAGTAGGTTTGCTCGGAGAGGAGGTGAGAAGGACGGAGATAGAAGAAGAACCTTGAGATGATAGTGATATTGTTGACTCAATACTTTATTGGCTCTACTTTGTGTCGATCTTTCAGGTGCATGGATAGTAATTTGTGCAAAACTACGCTTTCCCTTGTCATTTGATAATTGTTTTTCTTTATGGTGCTCATGACATATTTTTTTTATCTACACTTACCTCCTTTTGATCGAAGAATAAGATGTGGGTATTATTGCATTGCCAACTTAGCTGAACATTTTTTGAATTTTGTACGGGTATTGTACATGTTAAAGTCTGCGAAATTAATTAATGGTCGAGCGTGTTTATAAGTTATCAAGTCAGGCACATAAGTCTAGAAAGTAGCTAAATTTTCCTACTGAAAAGTAGATAGGTTTCTGATGTAAGACTCTACATAGTATACGTAGCAGTCATCTCAATTCTCTCATTCTTCATGCCTTGAGGCTGTGAAACATCTATGCTAGGTCGCCACACTTTAGCAATCTTCATTTGATGAGGTACATTCAAATTTGGTCTGTTTATTAATTTGACGAAAAATTATCTTCTCTTAGATGGTCAAGGTTCTAGAGTTCATTGCTATGAAAGAAGGCATAGATTTTGGCTGGTGGGAGTGAGGGAGCTTAGCAGCATAGGCCACCTCTGCCAGTGTGAAGACATGCGGCCACATGTTGTTGTGCATCAAGTCATGAATACACATGAACGCCGGGGCCGTTGTGTTGCCTCGGCCGAGGCCTGGTTATTGGTCGCTGTTGTCGATAAGGATGACATGAGGCATGTGTCCGATGCACATGAGGATAGAACTCCTCTGTTAGCATCCTCTCATCGGTTCCTCAAAGTGCGAGCGCGTAGAAAGCATGATTACCATGGGCACGTGTATGAAGCGTGGGTGGGGCAGGTACATGTGTGGGTGGGGCTGGGGAAGAAGCAGCAGTCGCCGTGGGCACGTGAGAAAGGCACAAGTGGAGGTGGGATGGGGGGAGGGCGGGTTTCGTGAAACATGGTTATTGTGTTAGAACTCAGATGTATGTAATAGTTTTTCTCCCGTTGCAACGCACGGGCATTTTTGCTAGTCCAAATAAAAACAAAGACCTATGCGCCTAGTTCTTTGAAACTCTCTACCGAAAATGACGCCAAAAAATTTCTACGCTCGTTTCCACTTCCATCAGGTGCCAGTAGTCCTTAGTTTCCTTCCTGGCATGACACGAGCAGCGACAGCCAGGCCTGCAGTGCCTAGAAGTTGGTGTTGCCGGAGCAGAGCTTCTCGAGTTCGCCGCCCACCCGCGCGGCAGCACGCCGGCCTCTTTAGCTCCCGCGCTCCTTGTGGCCAGGTGCAGCGGCGTGAGCTACACATGCCTTGGGAGGGCGAGGCCGCGTTGACGCCCTAACCTACATCCTTGGGCTCACGACTGCAGTGCAGCCGTGGGTATACCCGGCTTCTCCGGCGGCGGCGGAGGCGGACGACCGCGGCTGGTGGTTCGCCCAAGCCCAGAGCAGATTCGAGAAGGGCGGCAACTTAGTGTTGGGCCAGGAGGGGATTGGGTATGGGGATAGATGCAGATGCAGACCCGAAACTCCTAAGGTTGCGGCTCCTCTATGTGCTTTACTCCCAGATCTCCGTTCAGTTATCACTGGTATTCCAGTCATCTACTCAGTTATGATTCTTTTTTTTTGCATCTAAAGAAGCATAAATATGTAGCACACGAATTGGGTAACTCTCAGATAGCCCGACACCTCAAAGACAACATCCTGGTGAGTGATCATTGCTGTATGTCTTACACATGAATCCTCTTAGATTATTTCTGAGCACAACTTTGGGTACTACTGAAGCACCTGCTTTCCTTTGCTAATGTATGATAGTATGAATTGAAATCTTGGAATAAGTTTTGAATATTATCTTCTTCCAAACACAGTTGCTACCAACAACATCGTTGTCAGTTAGCTTTTTTCCAACAAAATGACTGAGTCAAAAACGACCAGTTTGTGGCAAGGAGCAGGCTAGGCTAATGCCAACGTCTGCAGCCACAAGTAGAGGAAATTTCCCCTGCCCTACAACTAGGGAATTCCATACATTTTCAACAATGATTAGGACTTCCTGTACTATTTAAGTCGCACAATTTTTGGCCTTAGAAAACAAGTCAGCATCTTTGACTTGGAACGCCAGTCCTCTTGCTCTTAGCCATGGTTCCTTCTCCTATTTGGTTGGGAATTACGCCATCCGGGTGGCTAGAGCATCCACATTGTTAGTAAAGAACTCCTACGAAATGGAAAAGCCAAGCAACTGCATCTCCACGCGTTCGACATCTTTCTTCGCAGTAATGCTTCTGCACTTGATCAAGGTCTTGTCTTCAGGATGTAATTTCGTGCATGCAACAGATACTCTTTTTCCTGGCCAATCTCTGCGTCGAAGTGGTAACCAGTCCTTAATCTCAAAATCTGGTGCCTTCAAGCTGGCTTTCAGTTACTTGAGATTTGGCATATGGTACATGAACACATCAACTTGTAGTCCTCTTCTAGTTTGGCAGCCTGATGAAGTCTCTCCAATTTTACCTTGGTCCTGGTCATTTGGACTCTCAGAAGCTTGACAGTTATTTCTGACAGATGACGGTAGCTCACTGGTTTGGTCATCACTTCATAATGATACGGGGATTATGTCCACTCCTGCACCTGCAATACTTCTTGATAATGGAAATCTCGTAGTCAGAGACCAACTTAATATTTCCATGGTGTTCTGGCAGAGCTTCGACAACCCAGTAGGTACACTGCTACCTGGAGGATGGCTGGGATTTAATAGGATCACTGACAAGAACATCTCGCTTATTTCCGGTCCTTCTTTTGGTTTGTATTTCGAACAGTCTATTCTTGAGATAAATACAAAGCAAAATAGAGTGTCTATGGTCTGGCATATTTCTAACACGTATGACACAACCACTCCCATAAAAACTATTCTGATGCTTTTCCCAGCTGGATGGGCATTCGTGAAGATGGAGACTCTTTTCTGGTGCTCAATGATGAACATCTATATGTACAATTGGATGGCAATGGTACTGTCAGTGCTGCTAAACTAGGGGATTGTAGTTCTGTGATGCCGTCTACTTCTCTGGATTGTGGTTTAGACTGTGGCACTGACAACATTTGTCTTATTCCATATGACAACACCCAGTCGTACTGTTTGAGAGTTGGTTCTCCACACTGTCTATCTAATTCTTCCGCTAAAGAAGACGTTTATTTCTATCCGATAGATGGAGTATTATATGTATCTCCAAGAAGTCCATCACCAATGGAAGTCGCATTCAGCACAGATTGTGAAGCTATTTGTTTAAGTAATTGTTCCTGCATTTCATATGCTTTCGACTTTGACGGAACATGCTCACTATGGTTCCGGGAACTGCGCAAAGCAGTGATTGTGCCTTCTGATCAGCAGAGTTATCGTTTGTTTGTACGTACGGCTAAGCAAGAAAATTGGACCTCGCATTCGAATTCCCTGATTCAAATTATTGTTCTAACAGTGATAGGTGTCTTAACCTTCATGCTTGTTGGTCTGGTGCTTTTGTGGAGAAGCAAAATAAAGTTATTCGAAAAAGACTTCTGAACTCCAGTAATGGCCTTACGATCTTCTCAAATGCGCAATTAAAAAAGCAACACAAAATTTCTATCAAAAACTTGGAGAAGGGGGTTTCGGCTGTGTTTACAAGGGGACATTGCCAGGAAACTCTGTGGTGGCTGTCAAAAAGCTAAAAGACCTTGGACAAGGGGAGAAGCAATTCTGAGCGGAAGTGCAGACCATTGGAATGATTCAACACATCAATCTTGTCCGTTTATTTGGATACTGTGCTGAGGGAAGTAAAAGGTTGCTAGTATACGAGTACATGGAGAATGGATCTTTGAACTCTCATCTGTTTTCAAAGAGTTCTATAAAATTAATCTGGGAGATCTGGTACCGCATAGCACTTGGAATAGCAAGAGGCTTGGCTTATTTGCATGAAGAGTGCAGGATTGCATCATACACTGTGACATGAACCCGGACAATGTACTCCTTGATGCAGATTTCTGTCCCAAGATTGCAGACTTTGGTATGGAAAAACTTCTCGGCTGAGATTTCAGCAGGGCACTGACGACAATGCGGGGGACCATCAGATATCTTGTGCCGAAGTGGATCTCGGGGCTTCCAATCACACGTAAGTCGGATGTTTACAGCTATGGAATGATGCTTCTTGAAATCATATTGGGGCGTGGAATTCAAAAAAAATATGGAGGGAAAGTTTACCTACTTTCCCATCTTTGCTGCACTGAAGGTGAATGAGGGGGATATTTTGTGCCTGTTGGACAGTAGGCTGGAGGGCGACATGGACGTGGAACAGCTGGGCCGAGCTTGCAGAGTGGCATGCTGGTGTATTCAAGACGCAGAGGATCACAAGCCATCTATGGGACAAGTTGTTTAGATCTTACAGGGTGTTTTGGATGTCGAAATACCCCCTCTTCGGAGGTCACTGCAGGATTTTGTTGGCATGGAGGATTCCACTTACTCTACAGAGTCATACATCCTCTGAAATAGTAAAGCCCTCTTCCTCTAGTTTACCTAAATCCATGGCAAATGTTAAGTGATAACAGTTTGTCTCCTTTCTCCACTTCTGCCTTATTTGTCTGAAGTTCTGAACTGCAATTCGTAATCCTGATATATACTTGTACCATCCTGCAGTCTTAAGCAAAAACCTCCACTTTTTTCTCTGCTTGTGCAAGGCCTGTCCATTCATGCTCCGACAAATCAGAACTGAAGGCAATCTATGAAGTCAATGTATTCTGGTATTTACTGCACGACAGACTGTAGTATTTGCGGATACTTTATCATTCCTGTTGTTTGAAGCAGTGTCTTGCATGTTTTACAGTATTAGTACAAACGTTTGCGGAATAGAAGGATCACAATTACTTTATTTGCAGTGTGTGCAAATTACTTCCTGTAGATACTTATGAATGTTAGAATGAATACAATCTCATCTATTGGAAGGCAAGTTATATATCTGCAGCCCCAGTTATTTTAGCTCCAACATGGTATGTTGTTGCAGCCAAGAATCTACGCTAGCATGGGTGAACAAACTATATAAAGTGATGTATAAACAGTTTTAAGAGAGAATTCCTTATTTAACACTATGATAAAATAAGATGCCCTATTTGACACTGGAAAAATATTTCTTCCCTATCTAACTCCAACTTTAAATGTTGTTCCCAATATAACACTTTCATCCATTTTCTGAGGTAACTGTGTTAAATGGCACACCATTTAAAGTTGGAGTTAGATAGGGAAGAAATATTTTTCTAGTGTCAAATAAGTGTGGGTAGCTTCGTGTCCGTGTTGGCGCAGGGTGGTGGTCGGTGCGGTGGCGAGCTCCGAAGTGCCTGAGGTAGAGGCTGGGATCAGGAGAAATCCTTGTTGGCTTGGCCGACACCGACGCGGTGGCGCCTGAGGGTGCAGCTGGACCTTCCTAGAGGGCGTCGGGGCTACCCTTCCTCTCTCCTCGCCGTGTATCGGGGGAAACCCTTGGCAGCAACGTTGTCATCGCCGCGTCCCTTCACTACTAGGAAAAGGGCTACTAATGGCGCACCAATTTTGCCTACTAATGGCACATCACTGGTGCGCCATTAGTATCACGCCACTAGTATTTTTTACTAATGGCGCACCACTGGTGCGCCATTAGTATCTGGTATACTAATGGCGTGCGCCATTAGTATAGGCCACGGTGCGCCATTAGTATAGGCCACTGGTGCGCCATTAGTATTCTTGAATTTTGAAGACGGGAAATAGTAGTGGCGCACCGTCTAACCCCCACCGTGCGCCATTGCTATTTTTGAATTTTGAATTTGGATCTGGATCGTGATTTTTTTGCCCATTTTTTGCTCGTTTTTTGGCACGATATTATTTCAAATTTTGTTCCTGTTTTTGGATCTTGTACGTTCTTTTGCTGTGTTCTTTTGCCGGAGAGGAGTTCGCCGGAGAGGAGGAGGAGGTCACCGGAGAGGCGCTCGCCTACATCGCCGGAGAGAAGGAGGAGGTCGCCGGAGAGGAGTTCACCGAAGCATCGGAGAGGAGGAAGGAGAAACCATGAGGGGATGGGAGGAGAGGAGGGAGGAGGAGCTCACCGAAGAGGAGGGAGGAAAAACCGTGAGGGGGGAGGGGAGGAGAGGAGGGAGGAGGAGGTCGCC
>NC_041384.1:720541738-720554892 GCF_002162155.2 Triticum dicoccoides
CGCCGGAGAGGAGGAGGTCGCCGGAGAGGAGGAGGAGGTCGCCGGAGGGGAGGAGGAGGAGGAGGTCGCCGGAGAGGAGGAGGGTAGTATGGTGGAGGAGAGAAGGGAAGATGGAGTGGAGGAGAGGAGGAGATGGAGTGGAGGAGAGGTGGAGTGGAGGAGAAGAATGAAGAGGTAAGGAGGAGAGGACCACGCCCAGCCATATAGACGGCATAGTAATGGCGCACCGCGGGCAGGTGCGCCATTACTAACTTTTTTTATTTTTTTGATTTATTTTAAATTTTGAAGGCGGGAAGATACTAATGGCGCACCATGGGCAGGTGCGCCATTAGTAACTTTTTAAAAAAAAAATTGACTTATTTTGAATTTTGAAGGCGGGAAGGTAGTAATGGCGCACCATGGGCAGGTGCGCCATTAGTAAGTTTGAATTTTTTTGCTTTCCCAGATTTTAAAAGCTCCATAACTTTTTTTCTGTTAGGTTTTTTGAGGATTTTGAAAAAGTTTAACGGGGCTTCGTACGCAAAAGTTATGCCCATTTACAATTCTCGAGAGATTTTGCAAATAAAGTCAAAATTCATATTTGTAATTCTCACAACAACTAGACCACATACCACATGGGAAACTTATTTTCTTTTATTTTTTTGACATTTTCATCATTTTTTAAAGAATTTTTTTTTACTAATGGCGCACCGTGGATGTGGTGCGTCATTAGTATTTGCACACTAATGGCGCACCAACACATGATGCGCCATTAGTATTTAATAATGGCGCACCACATGTACAGTGCGCTATTACTGTCCATATTGGCTATAGCTGTTTTTGTAGTAGTGCTTCTTGGAGGTGTTGTCTGATACCGGCGCTTCGGAGTCTCGGAGCTTGGTGGGCAATCTCCGGTGGACGCAGCGGTCACGAGGCTTCGTCGTTTTTGTCGATCTGCCGTTATCGGCATTTGTTTCTTTTCTTTTTTTTCTTTTTCTTTTTTTGGCGTGTTTGTGCTGCTTCCGCCCCAACCCCTATCGTTGGTTGTATCGAATGGTTACTTTGTAATACAAAGCGGGGGAAACCCTTTTTCTTAAAAATGGCACATGAAATGACATTTTTGCCCTCAAACATCTATCTGATCATTAACTGGGTGCCCCCTTTCCTTTTCCTTGTATCTCCTGATGTTTGTGCGTGAGTTATCCCTGGATGTTTCGTGTATGATGGGTGCGCGAATTCCCCTTGCAACGCCTGCGTAGGATTATATCAAGTAGAAGCGGTAGGTCAGACGCATTGCAGCAGTACCGATATTCTGGATCGTTGGTGCCTTTCCTTGCCCCCATGTCCAAGTTGATCAGCTCCTTATCAACATGCCTGCAAATAAAAAAATTCTTTAGCCGTACAAACACAGATGTATGAGTATATGGGTATGTATGTGTGCTTGCCTGTACGCACGGGTATTTGAGTACGTATACGTGTGTCTTCGGCCGCAGCAGGTATTCAGGTATGTACAGACGGTAAGTATCGGATGGTCATGATCATGTCATCACCGTGTACTTGCGCACAATGCATCCGTGGATGGGTGCGTGAAGGAGCACCCGCATGCATGAATGAATCACTAACTAATGTGCTAGTACATGTGTGTATGCATGACGTTGTATTTTTTTTCTTCTTCTTCTTTTTCTACAATGCCAAGTGTAAGTATTTTGACATAGCTCCCTACAAAACCACTTCAAAAAAAATAAAACACAGAGGCATGGGAAAGAGGAGTAAAAAATGTCATATACTAGTTATAGGGGTAATATTGTCGTTTCATGTGCAAGTTAACACCATTAGCTCACAAAACGGATGGAAGATATTGGGAACAAAGTTTAGAGTTAGGGTTAGATAGGGAAGAAATATTTTATTGGTGTTAAATAGGGAAGATGATTTTAAAATAGTGTTAAATAAGGAATTCTTTCCAGTTTTAAATAATGGGTTATGCTAAATAGAAGCACCGTGCTGAAGTAACTATAGCAGGACTATAGCCATTTTATAATTTTAACAGGACTATAGCTGACTATTTAAAACTTTGTTTATCGGACTCAACTAGCAATCCACCCATATACTCCACCCCTTCCGGTTTATAGGGTTCATCTTAAAATTTGGGTTTTCCATTTTATAAGTCTCAATTTTCTTGCACCCTATCACATGTTTAGATTTTAAGGTGCATTAAATCTCTGCATGCAAGGATTAAAAGAAAGTCCACCAATGCATATAAAAAGTTCTTGGTTATTTATTGGTCACCCATGCATGCATTGCAATTAATGCATTGATAAACTCAATTTTCTTAAGAAAAACAAGCGCATTAATTGTGTGCTTTTGTAACTACAAAAATTATCTACCACTCACCATGCATCGTGGTTGGTGAAAATTTTAAACTGAGCCCTATAAACAAGAAGAGAGGGAGTATAAGTTTCATACATGCATGGAACTTAGAGCTACTCCAACTGGACTAGGCTAATTTAGCCCATCATACGGGTTGGTCATACTTTCGCAGACACGTCCGGAGAATGTCCTGCTATATTTGCTTTGAGCCTGCATTGTCCATCCGTGCAGCCGTGTCCCTAAAATTGTCCGAACGCATGCATATGATTAGTGGGGTTGGAGAGAGAATGAGAAGTGAATAAAATAAATAAAGAAAAAAGGTGGTCTGAGGGGAACTCTGTTGGACGTGGTGGGCTGTTCGAATACCTTATATCCTCCTCACATATGGGCAGCGTGTGATGGTTCGTAGATAGCACAGACATATGAGGATGAGTAGAGGGATCCGGTTGGGTGTGGCGTCTTTTGGTGTCCCTCATGTCCTGGCTGTCCAGACAGTCCGCCCCGGACATATGGAAACAGTGGGTATGGTTGAATATGCTCTTATTTTTAGGACATGACATTACAATTATTAGGGCACAGCTGCATGTGCATTAGCCTAATGGATGGCTCTTTTTTTCCCGCTGCTTCGCTAGGGATATATCTTTGCTCGTTGCGAGAAAGAAGTCTGTCTCGCCTTCAGCGCTTCCGCCATGAACCAGCCCAACAAGTGATTTTCCTGCGCACACAAGAAAAGTTCGTATTTCTTCTGCACGCCTTTTTATTTTTTGTATACATTTTTATGATTCTGTTTTCTGTTTTTATTTTATTTTAAGTTTTCTTTTCTTTTTCTTCTCTGCGGCACTTTCCTGGTTTTCTTTGGTATTTTTTATTTTTTTATTTTTCTTTTTTCAAAATAAATGTTAAATACTTTTAATACAGGTTGCATATTATTTGTATACATGTGTAACATATTTTATACGCATTGGAATTTTTTTAAATACATGCGTGAAGCAATTACTCTGAGCAAGTTCAAATACACATTGAACTTCTTTTCAATGGTACAGAACATTCTTTGAACTACATGAACATTTGTTTACTTTGTAATAAAAACATTTGTCCCAAACAATATTTTAAGTCGTGTGAACATTTTTCTGCTTGGCACAAAACATTTTTATAAACTATACCAACATTTTTATATTTTTATCAACGTCATGATATTTTTGAATGGTACAAAACAGTTTTGTAGACAACACAGACATTGTTTTACTTAGTAAATACATTTTTTTAATGGTACAGAAGTTCGTTCAGTTGTGTCAACATATTTTTACATTATATTAACGTTTAAACTTAATAAATTACGAACATATTTTTAAAACACGCGGACTGGTTTTAATAAATTACGAGCATTTGTTAATGATATCAACTTTTTTGAAGTTGCTAAAATTTGTTTTTACACAGCATGAACTTTTTTTGAACAACTGGTTGTTGGGTTTTTAAATTTAATTAAAATATGTTGCCATTACAAATATATAAATGAAAGTAATAACATAAAATAAAATGTGCTCTAGGGAGGAGCTACCTATCCTACCACGCGAGGCCGGCCCAGTTAGGGCATCCTTAGGCGGGGCGTTCTTGTGTCTTGCTGCGGGTGAGACACAGCCCATTCTGTGCAACTTTGGGTGCAAACATGACTACTGAATTTGCTAAATCGGATTTGTATTTGAGCCCCACATGTATAGCCTTTTTCATATTTTCAGTTGCTAATTTTTCTTTTGTACTATTATTCTGAAAATTAATAAAAATTTGCCGCAGGGTCCTACTATTCCCTGCAAAAGATAATGTATTTGTGTGTGTGTGTGCGCACTAGGAAAACGCTTATAGATAGAAGTTTACCAGTAGCGTTTGTTTATAACCCCATGCTACTACTAGTTAGTAATAGCGCTGGCTATAAAGAGCGCTATTGGTATCAGTTAGCAGCAGCGCTTGTTACACAGCTGAAGGAAATATGCCCTAGAGGCAATAATAATATTATTATTTTATTTCCTTATATCATGATAAATATTTATTATTCATGCTAGAATTGTATTATCCGGAAACATAATACTTGTGTGAATACATAGACAAACCAAACGTTACTAGTATGCCTCTACTTGACTAGCTCGTTAATCGAAGATGGTTATGTTTCCTAACCATAGACATATGTTGTCATTTGATTAATGGGATCACATCATTAGGAGAATGATGTGATTGACATGACACATTCCATTAGCTTAGCACCCGATCGTTTAATATATTGCTATTGCTTTCTTCATGACTTATACATGTTCCTATGACTATGAGATTATGCAACTCCCGTTTGCCGGAGGAACACTTTGTGTGCTACCAAACGTCACAACGTAACTGGGTGATTATAAAGGAGATCTACAGGTGTCTCCAAAGGTACATGTTGGGTTGGCGTATTTCGAGATTAGGATTTGTCACTCCGATTGTCGGAGAGGTATCTCTAGGCCCTCTCGGTAATGCACATCACATAAGCCTTGCAAGCATTACAACTAATGAGTTAGTTGCAAGATTATGTATCACGAAACGAGTAAAGAGACTTGCCGGTAACGAGATTGAACTAGGTATTGAGATACCGATGATCGAATCTCGGGCAAGTAACATACCGATGACAAAGGGAACAACGTATGTTGTTATGCGGTCTAACCGATAAAGATCTTCGTAGAATATGTGGAAGCCAATATGAGCATCCAGGTTCCGCTATTGGTTATTGATCGGAGACGTGTCTCGGTCATGTCTACATTGTTCTCAAACCCGTAGGGTCCGCACGCTTAAGGTTTTGATGACAGTTATATTATGAGTTTATGCATTTTGATGTATCGAAGTTTGTTCGGAGTCCCGGATGTGATCACGGACATGACGAGGAGTCTCGAAATGGTCGAGACATAAAGATTGATATATTGGAAGCCTATATTTGGATATCAGAAGTGTTCCGGGTGAAATCGGGATTTTACCGGAGTACCGGGAGGTTATCGGAACCCCCCAGGAGGTATATGGGCCTTAGTGGGCTTTAGTGGAAGAGAGGAGAGGTGACCAGGGCTGGGCCGCGCGCCCTTCCTCCCCTAGTCCGAATAGGACAAGGAGAGGGGGGCGGCGCCCCCCCCCCTTCCTTCTCTCTCTCCTCTTTCCCCCTCCCAAATCCTATTCCAACTAGGAAGGGGGGGAATCCTACTCCCAGTGGGAGTAGGACTCCTCCTGGCGTGCCCTCCTCCTGGCCGGCCGCACCTTCCCCTGCTCCTTTATATACGGGGGCAGGGGGCACCCCTAGACACACAAGTTGATCCACGTGATCATATTCTCAGCCGTGTGCGATGCCCCCTTCCACCATAATCCTCGATAATATTGTAGCGGTGCTTAGGCGAAGCCCTGCGACGGTAGTACATCAAGATCGTCACCACGCCGTCGTGCTGACGGAACTCTTCCCCGACACTTTGCTGGATCGGAGTCCGGGGATTGTCATCGAGCTGAACATGTGCTAGAACTCGGAGGTGCCGTAGTTTCGGTGCTTGATCGGTCGGGCTGTGAAGACGTACGACTACATCAACCGCGTTGTGCTAACGCTTCCACTGTCGGTCTACAAGGGTACGTAGATTACACTCTCCCCTCTCGTTGCTATGCATCACCATGATCTTGCGTGTGCGTAGGAATTTTTTTGAAATTACTATGTTCCCAACAGTTGTATCAGAGCCTAGGTTTATGTGTTGATGTTATATGCACGAGTAGAACACAAGTGAGTTGTGGGCGATATAAGTCATACTGCTTACCAGCATGTCATACTTTGGTTCAGCGGTATTGTTGGACGAAGCGGCCCGAACCGACATTACGCGTACGCTTACGCGAGACCGGTTCTCCCGACGTGCTTTGCACAAAGGTGGCTAGCGGGTGACAGTTTCTCCAACTTTAGTTGAACCGAGTGTGGCTACGTCCGGTCCTTGCAAAGGTTAAAACAGCACCAACTTGACAAACTATCGTTGTGGTTTTCATGCGTAGGTAAGATTGGTTCTTGCTTAAGCCCGTAGCAGCCACGTAAAACTTGCAACAACAAAGTATAGGATGTCTAACTTATTTTTGCAGGGCATGTTGTGATGTGATATGGTCAAGACATGATGCTAAATTTTATTGTATGAGATGATCATATTTTGTAACCGAGTTATCGGCAACTGACAGGAGCCATATGGTTGTCGCTTTATTGTATGCAATGCAATCGCGCTGTAATGCTTTACTTTATCACTAAGCGGTAGCGATAGTCGTGGAAGCATAAGATTCGCGAGACGACAACGATGCTACGATGGAGATCAAGGTGTCGCGCCGGTGACGATGGCGATCACGACGGTGCTTCGAAGATGGAGATCACAAGCACAAGATGATGATGGCCATATCATATCACTTATATTGATTGCATATGATGTTTATCTTTTATGCATCTTATCTTGCTTTGATTGACGGTAGCATTATAAGATGATCTCTCACTAATTATCAAGAAGTGTTCTCCCTAAGTATGCACCGTTGCAAAAGTTCTTCGTGCTGAGACACCACGTGATGATCGGGTGTGATAGGCTCTACGTTCAAATACAACGGGTGCAAAACAGTTGCACACGCGGAATACTCAGGTTATACTTGACGAGCCAAGCATATACAGATATGGGCTCGGAACACGGAGACCGAAAGGTCGAGCGTGAATCATATAGTAGATATGATCAACATAGTGATGTTCACCAATGAAACTACTCCATCTCACGTGATGATCGAACATGGTTTAGTTGATTTGGATCACGTAATCACTTAGAGGATTAGAGGGATGTCTATCTAAGTGGGAGTTCTTTAAGTAATATGATTAATTGAACCTAAATTTATCATGAAACTTAGTACCTGATAGTATCTTGCTTGTTTATGTTTGATTGTAGATAGATGGCCCGTCCTGTTGTTCCGTTGAATTTTAATGCGTTCCTTGAGAAAGCAAAGTTGAAAGATGATGGTAGCAATTACACGGACTGGGTCCGTAACTTGAGGATTATCCTCATTGCTGCACAGAAGAATTATGTCCTGGAAGCACCGCTGGGTGCCAGGCCTGCTGCTGGAGCAACACCAGATGTTATGAACGTCTGGCAGAGCAAAGCTGATGACTACTCGATAGTTCAGTGTGCCATGCTTTACGGCTTAGAATCGGGACTTCAACGACGTTTTGAACGTCATGGAGCATATGAGATGTTCCAGGAGTTGAAGTTAATATTTCAAGCAAATACCCGGATTGAGAGATATGAAGTCTCCAATAAGTTCTATAGCTGCAAGATGGAGGAGAACAGTTCTGTCAGTGAGCATATACTCAAAATGTCTGGGTATAATAATCACTTGATTCAATTGTGAGTTAATCTTTCAGATGATTGCGTCATTGACAGAATTCTCCAATCACTGCCACCAAGCTACAAGAGCTTCGTGATGAACTATAATATGCAAGGGATGAATAAGACTATTCCCGAGCTCTTCGCAATGCTGAAAGCTGCGGAGGTAGAAATCAAGAAGGAGCATCAAGTGTTGATGGTCAACAAGACCACTAGTTTCAAGAAAAAAGGGCAAAGGGAAGAAGAAGGGGAACTTCAAAAAGAACAGCAAGCAAGTTGCTACTCAAGAGAAGAAACCCAAACCTGGACCTAAGCCTGAAACTGAGTGCTTCTACTGCAAGCAGACTGGTCACTGGAAGCGGAACTGCCCCAAGTATTTGGCGGATAAGAAGGATGGCAAGGTGAACAAAGGTATATGTGATATACATGTTATTGATGTGTACCTTACTAATGCTCGCAGTAGCACCTTGGTATTTGATACTGGTTCTGTTGCTAATATTTGCAACTCGAAACAGGGACTACGGATTAAGTGAAGATTGGCTAAGGACGAGGTGACGATGCGCGTGGGAAATGGTTCCAAAGTTGATGTGATCGCGGTCGACACGCTACCTCTACATCTACCTTCGGGATTAGTATTAGACCTAAATAATAATAATTTGGTGCCAGCGTTAAGCATGAACATTATATCTGGATCTTGTTTGATGCGAGACGGTTATTCATTTAAATCAGAGAATAATGGTTGTTCTATTTACATGAGTAATATCTTTTATGGTCATGCACCCTTAAAGAGTGGTCTATTCTTATTAAATCTCGATAGTAGTGACACACATATTCATAATGTTGAAACCAAAAGATGCAGAGTTGATAATGATAGTGCAACTTATTTGTGGCACTGCCGTTTGGGTCATATCGGTATAAAGCGCATGAAGAAACTCCATACTGATGGGCTTTTGGAACCACATGATTATGAATCACTTGGTACTTGCGAACCGTGCCTTATGGGTAAGATGACAAAAACACCATTCTCCGATACTATGGATAGAGCAACAGATTTATTGGAAATCATACATACAGATGTATGTGGTCCGATGAATGTTGAGGCTCGTGGCGGATATCGTTATTTTCTCACCTTAACAGATGACTTAAGCAGATATGGGTATATCTACTTAATGAAACATAAGTCTGAAACATTTGAAAAGTTCAAAGAATTTCAGAGTGAAGTTGAAAATCATCGTAACAAGAAAATAAAATTCCTACGATCTGATCATGGAGGAGAATATTTGAGTTACGAGTTTGGTGTACATTTAAAACAATGTGGAATAGTTTCGCAACTCACGCCACCCGGAACACCACAGCGTAATGGTGTGTCCGAACGTCGTAATCGTACTTTACTAGATATGGTGCGATCTATGATGTCTCTTACTGATTTACCGCTATCGTTTTGGGGATATGCTCTAGAGACAGCCGCATTCACGTTAAATAGGGCACCATCAAAATCCGTTGAGACGACGCCATATGAACTGTGGTTTGGCAAGAAACCAAAGTTGTCATTTCTGAAAATTTGGGGCTGTGATGCGTATGTGAAAAAATTTCAACCTGATAAGCTCGAATCCCAATCGGAGAAATGTGTCTTCATAGGATATCCAAAGGAAACTATTGGATACACCTTCTATCACAGAACCGAAGGCAAGACTTTTGTTGCTAAATTCGGAAACTTTCTAGAGAAGGAGTTTCTCTCGAAAGAAGTGAGTGGGAGGAAAGTAGAACTTGACGAGGTAACTGTACCTGCTCCCTTATTGGAAAGTAGTACATCACAGAAACCAGTTTCTGTGACACCTACACCAATTAGTGAGGAAGCTAATGATAATGATCATGAAACTTCAGAACAACATACTACTGAACCTCGTAGATCAACCAGAGTAAGATCCGCGCCAGAGTGGTACGGTAATCCTGTTCTGAAAGTCATGCTACTAGATCATGATGAACCTACAAACTATGAAGAAGCGATGGTGAGCCCAGATTCCGCAAAATGGCTTGAAGCCATGAAATCTGAGATGGGATCCATGTATGAGAACAAAGTATGGACTTTGGTTGACTTGCCCAATGATCGGCAAGCAATTGAGAATAAATGGATCTTCAAGAAGAAGACTGACGCTGACGGTAATATTACTGTCTACAAAGCTCGACTTGTCGCAAAAGGTTTTCGGCAAGTTCAAGGGATTGACTACGATGAGACCTTCTCACCCGTAGCGATGCTTAAGTCTGTCCGAATCATGTTAGCAATTGCCGTATTTTATGATTATGAAATTTGGCAAATGGATGTCAAAACTGCATTCCTGAATGGATTTCTGCAAGAAGAGTTGTATATGATGCAGCCGGAAGGTTTTGTCGATCCAAAGGTAACTAACAAAGTGTGCAAGCTCCAGTAATCCATTTATGGACTGGTGCAAGCCTCTCGGAGTTGGAATAAACGCTTTGATAGTGTGATCAAAGCATTTGGTTTTGCACAGACTTTTGGGGAAGCCTGTATTTACAAGAAAGTGAGTGGGAGCTCTGTAGCATTTCTGATATTATATGTAGATGACATATTGCTAATCGGAAATGATATAGAATTTCTGGATAGCATAAAAGGATACTTGAATAAGAGTTTTTCAATGAAAGACCTCGATGAAGCTGCTTACATATTGGGCATTAAGATCTATAGAGATAGATCAAGACGCTTAATTGGACTTTCACAAAGCACATACCTTGACAAAGTTTTGAAGAAGTTCAAAATGGATCAAGCAAAGAAAGGATTCTTTCCTGTGTTACAAGGTGTGAAATTGAGTAAGACTCAATCCCCGGCCAATGCAGAAGATAGAGAGAAAATGAAAGATGTTCCCTATGCTTCAGCCATAGGCTCTATCATGTATGCAATGCTGTGTACCAGACCTGATGTGTGTCTTGCTATAAGTCTAGCAGGGAGGTATCAAAGTAATCCAGGAGTGGATCACTGGACAGCGGTCAAGAACATCCTGAAATACCTGAAAAGGACTAAGGATATGTTTCTCATATATGGAGGTGACAAAGAGCTCATCGTAAATGGTTACGTTGATGCAAGCTTTGACACTGATCCGGACAATTCTAAATCGCAAACCGGATACATGTTTACATTAAATGGTGGAGTTGTCAGTTGGTGCAGTTCTAAACAAAGCGTTGTGGCGGGATCTACATGTGAAGCGGAGTACATAGCTGCTTCAGAAGCAGCAAACGAAGGAGTCTGGATGAAGGAGTTCATATCCGATCTAGGTGTCATACCTAGTGCATCGGGTCCAATGAAAATCTTTTGTGACAATACTGGTGCAATTGCCTTGGCAAAGGAATCCAGATTTCACAAGAGAACCAAGCACATCAAGAGATGCTTCAATTCCATCCGGGATCTAGTCCAGGTGGGAGACATAGAGATTTGCAAGATACATACGGATCTGAATATAGCAGACCCGTTGACTAAGCCTCTTCCACGAGCAAAACATGATCAACACCAAAGCTCCATGGGTGTTAGAATCATTACTGTGTAAACTAGATTATTGACTCTAGTGCAAGTGGGAGACTGAAGGAAATATGCCCTAGAGGCAATAATAATGTTATTATTTTATTTCCTTATATCATGATAATTTTTTATTATTCATGCTAGAATTGTATTATCCAGAAACATAATACTTGTGTGAATACATAGACAAACAAAACGTCACTAGTATGCCTCTACTTGACTAGCTCGTCAATCGAAGATGGTTATGTTTCCTAAACATAGACATATGTTGTCATTTGATTAATGGGATCACATCATTAGGAGAATGATGTGATTGACATGACCCATTCCATTAGCTTAGCACCCGATCGTTTAATATGTTGCTATTGCTTTCTTCATGACTTATACATGTTCCTATGACTATGAGATTATGCAACTCCCGTTTGCCGGAGGAACACTTTGTGTGCTACCAAACGTCACAACGTAACTGGGTGATTATAAAGGAGCTCTACAGGTGTCTCCAAAGGTACATGTTGGGTTGGCGTATTTCGAGATTAGGATTTGTCACTCCGATTGTCGAAGAGGTATCTCTGGGCCCTCTCGGTAATGCACATCACATAAGCCTTGCAAGCATTACAACTAATGAGTTAGTTGCAAGATGATGTATTACGAAACGAGTAAAGAGACTTGCCGGTAATGAGATTGAACTAGGTATTGAGATACCGACGATCGAATCTCGGGCAAGTAACATACCGATGACAAAGGAAAAAACGTATGTTGTTATGCGGTCTGACCGATAAAGATCTTCGTAGAATATGTGGGAGCCAATATGAGCATCTAGGTTCCGCTATTGCTTATTGACCGGAGACATGTCTCGGTCATGTCTACATTGTTCTCGAACCCGTAGGGTCCGCAGGCTTAAGGTTTTGATGACAATTATATTATGAGTTTATGCATTTTGATGTACCGAAGTTTGTTCGGAGTCCCGGATGTGATCGCGAACATGACGAGGAGTCTCGAAATGGTCGAGACATAAAGATTGATATATTGGAAGCCTATATTGGGATATCGGAAGTGTTCCGGGTGAAATCGGGATTTTACCGGAGTACCGGGAGGTTACCGGAACCCCCCGGGAGGTATATGGGCCTTAGTGGGCTTTAGTGGAAGAGAGGAGAGGTGGCCAGGGCTGGGCTGCGCGCCCCTCCCCCCTAGTCCGAATAGGACAAGGAGAGGGGGGCGGCGCCCCCCTTCCTTCTCTCTCTCCTCTTTCCCCCTCCCGAATCCTATTCCAACTAGGAAAGGGGGGAATCCTACTCCCGGTGGGAGTAGGACTCCTCCTGGCGCGCCCTCCTCCTGGCCGGCCGCACCTTCCCCTGCTCCTTTATATACGGGGGCAGGGGGCACCCCTAGACACACAAGTTGATCCACGTGATCATATTCTTAGCCATGTGCGGTGCCCCCTTCCACCATAATCCTCGATAATATTGTAGCGATGCTTAGGTGAAGCCCTGCGACGGTAGTACATCAAGATCGTCATCACGCCATCGTGCTGACAGAACTCTTCCCCGACACTTTGCTGGATCGGAGTCCGGGGATCGTCATCGAGCTGAACGTGTGCTAGAACTCGGAGGTGCCGTAGTTTCGGTGCTTGATCGGTCGGGCCGTGAAGACGTACGACTACATCAACCGCATTGTGCTAACGCTTCCGCTGTCGGTCTACAAGGGTACGTAGATCACACTCTCCCCTCTCATTGCTATGCATCACCATGATCTTGCGTGTGCGTAGGAATTTTTTTGAAATTACTACGTTCCCCAACAACAGCACCACACTACTGCTAAGTGTAATACACCACACCCACCGGTCAAAAAATAGCAGCAGCGCCTGTCGTCCAACCTGCGCTACAGCTAGTGGGCCTAGCAGT
>NC_041384.1:720555346-720560840 GCF_002162155.2 Triticum dicoccoides
GCCGGCCGGCCTCATCTCACTCTCACTCACACTCCCACACTCTGGCCCTCTCGATCCCCCGCGCGCCGTCGTCGACCCCCGCACTAACGTCCCCCGCGCCGGCCCTCCTCCCTGCGTCGGTCGCCCTCGCCCGTGCCAGCCTCCTCCCCGTCGGCCGCCCAGCTCCCCCGCGTCGGCCTCCCTCCTCCGCCCGCCGCCCCGGCCCCCGCGCCGGCCCTCCTCCACCGAGAGGTACTCCTCCCTCCTTCCTCCTCCTCCCTCCCTCCCTAGTTATAGTTATTAGAGTAGTTATTTTGAATTCTGTAGTTGAAAAAATGAGGTTATTAGAATAATTTAGGTTATGCATGATCGAACCCTTGCTTGGGCAGATTAGGTATGAACCCTAGTTAATTCGTATGGACCCTATGTTTTTAAATTTAGCTAGGTTTAAAAGTTAGGACAAAAATTTAGCTAGGTTTTTAATTAGGCGTAGTTAATAGAATTTAGGTGTTTTAAGTGTATTTAAAAGAGTTTTAGGTGTTTTAGTTGTTTTAGGTGTAGTTAACAGAATTCTAGGCATTTTTTTAGTTAAAGAAATTGTTGTTATTTTTTTAGTTAAAGCAATTTTTCCTGTTATATGCAAATTTGCAGTGGACATGTCATATTTTTTCGAGTGGCCTATGTTTTGCCAGAAATGTCAATTCGTTTACGTTCTGGCAAATTTCAGGCGCTCGATATGTCCTGTTTATAGCAAAGGTCATGTCAAATTTTGCTTATTGTGTTTATTAGTTTTGTTTTCATAATTAAGAATTTTGTTCTCGACGTTGACGATGTCTATCCCACATCCTCGCCGTCGACTCGGCGGAGGACTCCTGGTTGAGCCAAGGGGCCATGTCCGGGACTGGGCTCCGCCGGGCTGGTACTGGGTTGTGCTACCTTCTGGTGAGCGCAACTTAGTGAGGAGCCAGCCCGTCGTCAACCCGGAGCTTCTTTGGTCGCGGTCACGTGGGCCTGCATCGGTGGAGAGGCTTGAGTCCCCCGCGCAGATGGTACAGCACCGTGTCACGGAGGAGAACGCGCACGTCCAGCGCTACTTGGTTGCGTTGTTGAACGGCATGTTCTCCAATACCTAGTAGATTCTTTGTGAATCTCATCGGAGCTATGATCCGGTGATGGTTCCTTCTTTTTGGGTGTCCACCGCGGCCCACTGAACCTAGAGGAGCTATTATTCGAGATGTATTAGTGATATTATATGATGAGCTTTGCTACAAACTACTATATATGTATTCGATGATGGATTATTAATTACCTATTAGTTATTTGCTTATTGAATGCAAAAGATGAGTGTGGTTTGTTCTACAAACTACTATATATGTATTCATGATGGATTATATGATGATCTTTGCTACAAACTACAAATTTTAGGTGTTTTAGTTGTTATATGATGATCTTTGCTACAAACTACTATATATGTATTTGATGATGGATTATTAATTACTTATTAGGAAATGTCTGACGACGAAAGGGAATTCGCTATGTGCGAATACTGCGAAGATAAGCGCGGTATGTGCGACAGGCCTCACTTGGTAGAAGGTCGGCGCTTCAGCATCAAGCTCCAAGAGACCTTCGATGTTGAAACGGTACGCAACAACGACAAGTGTTTTTGTTATTTTTTGCATGACTTCTCTGCTTCTTCAACGTGTAATTTCCGTCTTTTATAATTCAACTAGCTTATCCCATGCCATGCAAGACGCTATGTCTTGGAGAAGATGGGTTTTGACGATCATGAAAGAATGGAGACAAAGATAATTCAACTAAGGACCCATCATGGTTATGATTTTGCTGTAAATCTATACAATTCTGTGAACTCATCCAATTTTGGTTGCCTGAATTGGGAAGCCCTTTGCAAGGCGTATGATTTTCATGAGGGTATGCTTCTCACCTTCGATCTTGGTGATCCTGACATCGACGAAAATGATATGACCATTTGGGTCCTTGTTGACACGCTTCCAGTTCTACCGCTGTGTGAGTTTCTTAGATATATTTGCTAAGTAATTTATATTATTTATTTCAAAATATTTGACAGTTTATTTCCATTGACAGCTTATTTTTATTCTTCAAAAAATGTATGGAAATGCTAGACAGAACCTACTACTACAATGATGAAGCACAATTAACTTATAAGGAGCAAGATGGTCTTATCGCATTTTTTACTGATATTAAGAATTACAATAGCTATTATCAAACTCCTCTACGTTATGGTCAATACGTGCCACTAGTACGCGTGTTGAACTACGGTAATATCAATGGAGATATCATGGTAAGATTTTCAACTATTACGACATCCGTGCATCATTTGCATAAATTCTTCTAAAACTAAACTATATTGCTAACTACAAAGTTATTATTATGTTTTCAAACAAAAAATCCCGATGGATTGTGTGCCTCATCTGATGTTGACAAGAGGTCGCGTTAATGTTACGAGCTTACGGCCACCACGGCCAGGTCAGCCGCAGTATCCACATCACTCCTGTCCATACCGGATTTCTAAAAGCGAGGAAGCCATGATAATAGATGACTACAAAAAATGTTTGAACCATCGTAGAGAGCTACTTGAAAGCAACATTGTGCGTAGGCCAAGACTTGGAGACAAGATGATCTTCGTTCTTTATTATGGAGAGTCAATTTTCCTTAATGCAGCGTCAATGCCTATCTTGTTTTATGATATTATACCTAAGAGAGGGTAGAATAGGTCCTATGAGAGGAGTAGGTTGTAGCTAGAATGTGTTATTATGTGTGCTACAATGTGTTAGAGTTGATGATGATGATGAGGAGGAGTTGTGATTATGACTAGTGATCAACTTGTTATATGATGTCTCATTGACGAACATTGTTTGATGGTGATGACAAGTGGTAATGAATATGCTATTTAACAGACTAGTTCATGATGAGTTGTTATTGTATAAAAGATATATCTGTTTAAACATGTACAACGCCAAAATGCTAAAAAAAATAAATGTTAGCAGTAGCGTGGGCCTGAAAACGCGCTACTAGTACTTGAACTTACCAGTAGCGCTGGCCTAAAAACATGCTACTGCTACAAAATAGCTGTAGCGCTGTAGCATAGCGCTGGCGCCCGCGCTACTAGTAGCTCAAAAACCAGCGCTACTGGTAAGCATTTTCCTAGTAGTGGTGTGTGTGTGTGTGTGTGTGTGGCGCACACACTCTTGAGTTCGCAATTAACATGTTACATGTTGTTGTTGTTGAGGGCTAACTTATTTATAAATGTCAATTACTATAGAGACTTTTAATTATTTTAATTATTACATATTCAATTAGTGGTAGATTTTAAAGAGATCTATTTAATGAATTTAATTATTAGAATTGGCTCAGACAAATTTGGAGTATTCAAGCCAAAAGAATTTCGCTCATTGCTAGTAACATTTGGCAATCCCGTATGGGCCACACCAGTAAGGCCTGGTAATTCTTTTCCTTTTTTCTGTTTGTTTTCCTTTTTTATTTGAGTTTTTCACGTGTTTTCCATAGTTACTCGATCATCCCATAATATAAAGATGTTATTATATACTTACATTTACTTTTCCGATTAAAAAATACTTATATTACTAGCAAACATGCTTGTGCGTTACAATAGGAGAATAGAAATATCACACGCCTAGCCTAACTCATGTCCCCATGCAAGTCCACATCAATGATTTCAACATGACTATCATCTGTATGGCCGCTTATCCTCCTTCCCACCATCACTGCCGGTAGCCAAGGTGTCCATCTAATGACAATGTGTCTAGACGTGGTCAACAAGCTCATCCACCTCTTATCACACCTGTCATTGGACCGCACTAGCCCAAATGAATGTTTAAGCTAATCTCTTGAGTTGCAAGTGAGGACCACCCTTCGTGAGTCCCTCCCAGCACATGTTCGACACACCATCCCTCTACCTTGTCCATCAATCGCCGGCCGTACTTCCACTTGCTTTTGAGTGCGAACTTGTTTCATGGAGGTGTTCGGTCCTCCACGTGTACCGGCATTGCCTCCTTTCACGACGCATGCTCACAACTAATATATATTGAATAAAGGACTGTGCTAACGACCAGTCGACTGGTCGCTAGCAATAGATCCGCACGACTACTGCTATTCTTATTCACATGCACATGCATCAGTATTCAACGCGCAATTCATGAGTAAACAAAGGAAGCAATTATATTCTGATGCTTAGAGTATGCATGTATGCATGCATGTGAAATGAAATAGCTGATGTCAGCAATTATTTCATTTAAATTCAGAATTCAAAATGTTTTGTAGCTCTAACCGTCGCTTCGATTGAAAAACTGTTTTCACATAAAATATTCGTGACGATGAGACCTTCGAAACTAGATCCCATGTTGATATGTTTCGACGATTTTTTGGGGGGTCAAAAGTTACTAGGCCTAGGCTGAGTAAGTTATCACATATGTGATAACTAAGTTACCATCTTGTTTATATAGAAATTATCGGGGCATAAAAATGGTCCTTTAACCTTTTCCCCACGTGCAAATGAATTAGAGGACAGAAAAGATGATGTGATCTTATATCCCCCCCCCCCTATTTCAAAACTTCAAAATGTTTTGTAAATCAAACAGTTAGTCCGATCGAGAATTCGTTTTCACATAAAAAATCTGTCACGACGAGAGCTTTGAGACTAGATACCATGTTGATATGTTCCGACAACTTTTTTCTCAGATCAAAAGTTACCACGACTACGCTACGTAAGTAATCACACATGTGCTACATATGTTACCATGTTGTTTACACAGATATTACTGGGTTATAACCTGGTTTCTACAACCTTCTTATTAGCTCAGGTTAAAGTTACCGCGGTGTCTGTGTGTGAGTTATCACGTATATGATGCGTAGGGTATCAAACTATTTACGCGAAGGTTATCAGGGGGATGTTTTTAAACAAGCCCCTCGCTAAAGTTATCGGGACCAAGGTACATAAGTTATCAGGTCTGCAGTGTGTGAGTTACCATGCTATTGTACAAAAGTTGCCGAGGGGATATTTCATCAAACCGTTCCCCCATGCCAAAGTTGTAAGTACTGAGGTACATAAGTTATCTGGTATGCGATGTTTGAATTACCATTTTATTCACATAAAAAGTTACCAGGGGGATATTTCATCAATCACGGTGTTTGATGGAGATTTTTTGGGGTCAAAAAAGTTACCACGGTGTTTGTATGTGAGTTATCAACTTTGTTGTGCATACTTTACCATGTTCTTTATACAGAACTTACCTGTTATGTTTTCAAATACTTTTCCTCCCGAGCCATAAGTTATCACAGAGTTTGTAATTAAGTTATCGGATATGTGGTGTGTATATTGTCATGCTATTTACTTGAAAGTTACCGGGTTGTGTGTTTTCAGCACCCCCCTCACCCCCATCAAAACTTACCGCGATGTTTGTACGTAAGTTATTAGGGCAGTGATGCGTAAACTATCATCATATTTACAGAGAAGTTA
>NC_041384.1:720560987-720592579 GCF_002162155.2 Triticum dicoccoides
TTTGCGGTGTGTAAATCATGATATTCACAAAGGAATTACTGGGGTATATTTCATCAACTTTTTCTAGTTTAGAAGTTATCATCATGTTTGCATGTAAGTTATCAGGCCCGCGGTGCATAACTTACCAGGCTATTTACATAGAAATTACCGGTTGGTATATTTCAACAACTTCTTTCGCCTTAGGCTAAAATTGTCACGGTGTTTGTACATAAATTATCACGTTTGCGGCCCAAAAATTATCGGCTTTCAGAGACGACCTACCACCTTCTCTTCGTCAACATCTCCTACCTCTCGGACTGAATATTCTTTAGAAGAATCGTTGATCACATCACCAAAATCATCCACACCATCATCCAGGTGTTGGCGGAGATACCTATTTCCATCATAAAGTGGAACAACAAAGATAAACAAGAGAAAACTCATGGAATTAACAAGGGAAAATGTATGTTTAATAGGAGATGCGGTACTAAATATCATAATGAAATAGTTTAGTTTTATCAAACTTAACATGTACATACACAGTGTGGAGTGGTTAGTGGATTAAGGTCATCCTTACCTACATGTTACAGGTGCTGAGTTCGAGCCCCCTGCATGCAATTTTTCGTGCCCAACCTGCTCTATTTTTGGATAGTTATTAGCACCTGCAAAAAAACAGGAAAGTGCGGGCGTGCATGTAATTAATTCAGCGCGAAAAAAGGGGAGTGCGGGCGGGCAGGTTAGAATCAGCATGATTTCGGGGAGGAGCGAGGGGATAGTTTCCGTAAGATGCCGCGTCATACGTGGGGCTATAGTTAGTTTCCGTTAAAAATCGTGATCATGCGATCCAGATCCAACGACTCGCGGGTCGTGCGAATCTGTAGCAAACCACCAGTCGGCAGGATTTTAGCATTGTTGTTGAATAAAAGCACACTGCATTAACCTGAGCCACTCAAGTAGTGTTGCGATGTGCATTGGGTGTCATCGCCACTGGATTCACATAAACATCATAACCTTTTATGGGGTGACGAGACATAAAAGGTAAATATACAACCCAATGCTAGCTAGTACTTCAAGCACTTGTCACATGTATGTACACATTTATACACGCCACGGGCCGTCAAACCGCCAGTCACCACACCGCCCACACGACCATGGCCGCTAGCCGCCCACACCAGAGCCACGAGCTCCGCCCACGAGCACGCCGCTCCCACCACCCGGGCCGCCGCCTGGGACACTTGACGTCCCAAATGCTCTCAATGGCTGCAGGCGGAGAGCCGACCGCCGATAGGACCGCCAATGACCGGACCGACCAGGTCGATCGGGGAGCACCGGAGGAGAAACGATCAATGTCCCGAGCTTGAATCATCTTGACCGCTATCGAACAATCCATTTCAATTGCAACCGGGAAGTCAGTACGTGACAAGGCTAAGGAAAGTCCTTCGATGCACGCACCAAGTTCCACTTCCAAGGTGTCTCGGGATGAGAATAGCCGCCTGCACGAAGAAAAAATAATTGCGCCATTGCCATCACGCAAGACCATGCCCGATCCTGCTCTATCATTCGGAGGGAAGGAGCCGACACAGTTAAGTTTAGTCCATCCTTGCATTGGCATGGTCCATCTCAAGGGTGCAGCAGCAGCTTTTGGCCTGGCTTGGGGCCGAACAGGAAGTGCCTCAGATTTGCCTTTGCACGGATCAGTAAAAGGTTCAGTTCGGATGCATAGTAATGAATCTAAATAGCTGCACAAAAAACTCTTCGACGCATCAGCCCAGGATGTATCCTTGTTATGCACAATCTCATTCCTAACATACCAACTTCTCCACATCGTCATGACATCATCAGTAGCACAGGATGCCCATCTTCGGGTAAGGAATCAAGTGTATGGAGCAGCCACTCCTTGTCTGTGTGCTTGATAAATTTTAACTCTGGTAAGCGCCATACCTCAGACATTCTACGCCATAATTCAACAGCTCTCGGGCAGATACATAATGGATGAAAGTTATCCTCTGTTCCCTTATCACACACTGGGCTACAATTAGCTGATAATTCCAGACCCCTTTTATACGTGCTTTCCCATACAGGTAGGGAATTGGATGCATAGCGTCATGCAAAATTTCTCACTGTAGGGAGTATGTTACATGACCAAATAATGCTCCATAATTTCCTACTGCCGCCACGTAATGAGCTTGATGCCCCGTCTGCCTCCCCAGCAGATAGGTTCAGCGCAAATTTACATGTGCTCTTAACTGAAAAACAGCCATGTACACCCGGTGTCCCGGTCCCCATGCCAAAGTGTCATCATCAAGTCTGGGTGAAGCTCTTATCTTAAGAATTTCCACAACCTCGCATGGCAAAAAATAGGATTGCAGAACCTGAACATTCCAAGAACCGTTTTGGTTAAGCAGTTCTGAAACGAACCGGACACGCATCCATGTTCCAAGGGAGAATGAACAGATGTATGGTGGCCTTTTAAAAGATTTAAAATTACTAGTCGAAGGCACGTGCTTTGCACGTGTGCAATGTTCATTATGATTTCTACGCAAACAAGAAAATTTAAGTACAAGCCAAGCACTTTGTCTAGGGAGTTTTAGCTTCACAACCTCTTGCCGTGTTACAGTGTTCCTGAATTTGTTACGGAAAGAGGAGACTAAACGATAATAAGACGAAATGCATGCAAAAAATAGTCTGCAGATGTGCGGTACGTACACTTGTTTACATAATTCCATAATATACTACTAGCTCACTGAATTCATGTTTTGGTTAACTGAATTTGGATGGTTTGAACGTTGGCCAGGGGAAGCCTATAGTGGAGAACACACACTCTTGCCACTGTGACTGCTCTGCTCTCATAAGACTAGTGTGTTTCAAAGACAATGGTTGTTACATAGCCGAGCACCATGTGGAGCACAACCATTTGTTGTTTCCCACCTATGGGCAGACAATAAATACACAGGCAGCCACACAAACATATCGATGTGTACAGAAATGAAGTTGCAGAAATAAGGCACTGCCTTGGATTAGAACACAGGTTGGCTGAGAATGGAGATGGTGTGAACCAGATTCAGCCACAAGGTGCTATGGTGGTTATCGCAGTCATAATGCATAGTGTTAGGGGCAACGATGATAACAATACAGCTAATGAGTCCAGGAATATGCTAGCGGGATTACTACCTCTGGCTAAGAGGAAAGAAATGGGAAGGCCTACAACAAGTAGAGAGAAGGCGTCATATGAAGGGTTGAGTAATAGGACAAGATTCTGCACCATCTGTCGGGGTCAAGGACACAAGCGAATAACTTACCCTGATCGCGGAGATGTCCCAAAACAAGCTCGGAAATCTGCACGATGCAAAAATTGTGGAGTGGAAGGCCACCGTCGGAACAAGTGCCACAAAGCAGCCGAACTCGGACTGAATAATTGATGGGATTGTTTAGTTAGTTCCAGCGCACACTCTGACACTGAAAATGGTTGAGCTTTCTTTGAACACGTGCATGTGGCCCCGTGCTGATGATAATTGTTCGGGCATGATTCTGATTGAATTGCTTTTTGCATAATATAAACAGATGCTTACATGTCGTCCCTGATTGGGGATTCAGAGATGGGCCTGAATATATTTTCTTGCTGAATGCGCTAACAAGTTAATGCATCTACCATCAAACGGCCAGTGTTCAGACATGTGTATCCATCCTTCTGTATACGTGCAGACAGGTGCGGCCTTGCGTTCAAAATTTGAACGACATGGGCGGGAGAGCAGTGACAGCTCAAAATACATATGTGCGGTTAGGATATGTCATTGATTCATAGACCTGCAACCATGCGCTTAAGTGCTTAACAAGGGAGATGATATGGCCCGTTCTGGATTCTCAAACATGGGATCTGCAGTCACCCGATCTGAAGAATGCTCGGGAGGTGGTGTGATCTCGGTAAATGTACTTTGAATTTGGTCTTCCCTGCTTCTACCGCTCTGTGGTGTTCTTAATTTTCTCATGGTTAGAGCAACTCCAACGCGCCGACCCAAACAATAGGTGATTTTGTCCGCTTTTTATCTATTTGAGTCGGCCGCCCACTCGGTGTCCGTCCTGTTTATGATTTGGGTCGGCAGTGCGCCGAACCCACCGGCCCATATTCGCTCGCGTGGCTGACTTGCCACCGTTTTTGAACAAATATACACGCATTTTTGCATAGTTTCACAAGCGAATAAAAATAGTATAATTTGATAACCAAATAAATTTAGCATAGTTTACAAGCCGAATTAAAATTAAATTGTCTCAAATGCATTTTAACAAAAGATACATCCATTTGTTGCCAACATAAGCAGCTGCATCTGAGTTTTCCAGTCACACATTTCATGATGATATTGGGTGAACTGTGTAAACATTGCCTCTCCTCGTCCATGCTCAGACTCAACATTCTCACCCTAAAATTGAAACCCTTGATCGTAAATATGTTCCGAGCGCTCATCCTCTATGATCATATTGTACATGATTACACAAGTAGTCATCACCTCCCACAACTTCCTGGTGCTCCAAGTTCTAGCAGGGTACCGAACAATGCCCCATCGAGATTGCAGAACAACAAAGGCATGCTCAACATCCTTCCTAGCACTCTCCTGCTTTTGGGAAAATCTTTTCCTTTTCTCTCATACAGAAATAGGGATTGTCTTTAGTGGTCCATTGAGGATAGATACCGTCACCTAGGTAGTATCCTTTGTCGTAATTGTAGCCATTGATGTTAACATTCACCGGTGGACGGTTTCCTTCGGCAAGCCTTGCAAACACTAGCGAGCGTGGAACCACATTGATATCATTGTGCGATCCGGCCATGCTGAAGAAAGAGTGCCAGATCCAGAGATCTTGTGAGGCCACGACCTCAAGTATTACAATGCAAGCCCTGCCATGGCCCTTATACTGCCCTTGCCAAGCAGAAGGGCAATTCTTCCACTCCCAATACATGCAGTCTATACTGCCAAGCATCCCCGGGAAGCCCCTGCTGGCATTCATCACCAACAAGCGGATTGTATCTGCAGTAGTTGGCTCTCTCAAGTACTTAGGGCCAAACACAGTAATCACAACCTTGCATAACTTGTACATGGACTCTAGGCACGTAGACTCGCTCATACTGACATACTCATCAATGAGATCACCGGGCACTCCTACAAGCATTCGGATGGCTGCCGTGCATTTTCTGATAAGATGAGAAGCCAATCTTTCCAAGTGCATCATCTTTGCACTCGAAATAATTATCGTATCCGACCACCCCCTCTCTAATACGGTTGAAAACATGCCTAGCCATACCTACCGAAATTTCTGATGTTTGAACATCGGATTGGTTGTGTCAAAGTAGTCATTCCATAGAAGCAAATAGCCGCTCTCTTAGAGTCTCGGTTGCGATTCAACGCCAGAATGTGCCCCAGGATCGAGCCTCGGAACAATGGCTGCTGCCTATTAAGGTGGTCATGGACCAACACAGCAGCCAGCATCTCCTCATGTCGGATAAGGAATCGTCGGAGTCGCACAGAAAACTGTAGAAAAAGAACTCGTCGGCGGAGTCCAATTTGCACCTTGAGGCCAACTGTCGAACAACTTGCGGGCGCCGATAGAGCTGGCCAGCGAAGAGACGCGCGCCTCCCTTGGACCAGTTGGCTAGCCTAGTGGCGTCCTACAAGCGTGGCAGCGTCAGCGGGGCGGTGTCGGATGAAGGAGCTGACCGGCACTGCAGGGGGCGACTTCGTTCTCGCGGCGACGTTGGAGAGGGGGAGGGAAGGGAGCTGCGATGGCTCGACGGTGAGGCGGTGCGGCGACGTCGGTGGCGGCAGCATGGAAGGTGGGGAGGCACAGACTGCTGACAGAGACACTGGAACTGGGACGCAGCGCCAACGGGGGCGGGGCAGAGGATGGCCAATGTGCCACCGACTAGAGGGCCAGGAGGAAGAGTAGGCGAGCGTCGCGCGCATTCATTTCTTGTCCTTGCCGATGCAAATCAGGTTCAAAATTGGGCCGGGAATGGGTCAGCAGACGGACGAATAGCGGACGCGCGTTCGTTTGGGTCGGCACGTTGGACCGACTTTTTTGTTCGCGGTGACTCAAACGAACACGCGCGGAGAAAGTAGGTCAGCCCGTTGGAGTTGCTCTTACACATGGCAGGATGGTGGAGCCTCGGAGGCGTCGGTGAATCAAGGGGAGCAATCTGAGCTGACGAGGAGTTCATCTTGGGGAGTTTCTTCTCTGTCGGTGTGAGGATCTGTAAACTTGCGGTTAAGGAATGAACACTTGTGTGCTCGTTGTTGGGGATACTGGAGCATGCGAACATGCTGTGATGGTAGAGAGAGGCGGGCAACTGCCATACTGCTTGAAGAGGAGTACGACTAATATGACCCTAACGATGGTCACTGCATAGCCAACTATGCGAAGGAGGATGAACAATTCCAGGAACCTGCGCTGGGCAGAGTTGGATTGGATTTAGCAAGGGTATGAAGACCACCACCCGTGTCGGGGAAGGTAGCTTACAATGGGTGACAGATAGGGTAATTTGTTTTCGAGAATCAACTGACATGGTAAATGTGCTGGGTCACGACGTTAGTTCAAAATCTAATGCTAGACGGCCCATATCGTCTATTTCCATCCGTGCCGCGCTGTACGTGCTTGACGGGAGCAACTAGTTAACGAGCGCTCCTTCGGGAGCCTCGCAACGATCAGCACCACTTGGCACGCTCTCAGCCATTTGCCACGTGTCGCGCTCTGGACGCTCCCTTCGGATTTTGTTTTTATTTTATTTTTTCGCACGTGTTTTCGGCTTTTTAAATGGTTTTTTTTCGGGTTTTTTTGACGTTTTGGTTTTCCCCCGATCTTTCTTAGCTTTTCGATCAAAAAAAATTCGAATAGAAAATCTTTTTGCGCGAAAAAACGCGTTTTCTTTTTTTTCCTTTCGCGAAAGTCACGGTTTTTTTTTCGCGAGAGGCACGGTTGTGCTTTAGCAAGAGTCACGGCCGTGCCTTTCGGAAACGAAAAAAAACGCGTTTTCTGTTTTTTTTTCTTTCGCGAGAGTCACGGTTTTGCTTCCGTGAGAGGCACGGTTGTACTTTCGCGAGAGTCACGCCGTGCCTCTCGAAAAGGGAAAAACAAAACGCATTTTTTGTTTTTTTTCTTTCGGGAGAGTCACGGTTTTGCTTCCGCGAGAGGCACGGTTGTGCTTTTGTGAAAGTCACGGCCGTGCCTCTCGGAAAGGGAAAAAAATACGCGTTTTCTGTTTTTTTTTCTTTCGCGAGAGTCACGGTTTTGGTTTCGTGAGAGACACGGTTGTGCTTTCGCGAGAGTCATGGCCGTGCCTCTCGGAAACGGAAAAAAAAACGTGTTTCCTGTTTTTTTCCTTCCACGAGAGTCATGGTTTTGCTTCCACAAGAGGCACGGTTGTGATTTCGCGAGAGGCACGGACGTGCCTCTTTCGGAAAGGGAAAAAAACCATGCTTCCGGTCCGGTTTTTTCGCCCAGTTTTATTCATCCGGCTTTTTCATGAAAAAAAATCATCAAAACCTATCAATATGGCATCTAGTTTTGAAGATCTCGACGTGAGGAATCCAACGGTGAAAACGGTTTGAGATTTGGACGCATGGTTTAAGAGATAAAACGTTTTAAATAAACGGATCTACGAAAAAAGGGAAAACTCATAGGTTGCGACAAGTGGCGTGCTGCATGTGCGCCACTTGTCGCGACCTGGAAAAGTGGAGTGCTCTTTGCAACGAGTACTCCTTAATTAGTGATTTCGGTGCCTGACGGGGTAACAGAGGCGGTGTGTTAGATGTGGGCCATATGCCAGGATAAAATATCAAACACGTAAATTATACATGGGCCTATATTTCCTGTGGTGTGCAACACGAGACACGCTGGCGGCATAGATAACACGAGCACACAGGTGCTCGGGATCACATTAACACTTTTGTCTTTTTACCGGCTTTTTGAGTAAATTAATCAGCATGTCCAGTCCCACGCTCTTTTCTTATCACGGGCAAAGATCTTAGTTTGACGCTATTTTTCTTTGTATGGAGTCCAATGCTAGTTTTTCTATTGTGATAGTCTGATGCTTATTTTTCATAAGTCTCAAACACTAGTTTCTCTTTCGTATCACTGGGAAGGTTAACGAAACTTCATTTTGTTATATTTTTTCTTAAACGAGGCAAAAGATTTACCTTTTTATTGTTTAAGAAGAAGAGATTTGCATGATTAATTAAAAAAAAACCGAACTAAAACGCATACACAACCCCACAAGGGGCACACACAGCCGATTTGCCCACAAACAAATGCCAAACAGTCGGCTTAAGCGTCAAGGACAAGTCAGCTCCGATTTGAAGAGCTACACAAGAGAATGTTGCAAGCCTCGCACCGATCTAATCCAGCGCATCATCCGAAGAGTACCGTCCGTTGAAAACCGTCCTCATAGAGTCATCGTTGCTGCAGAGACATTGCACGCAGCTCCAACTTCTCTGTCACAGCCAAAAGCCAGCATAAGCACACCCATTGGTGCACCGAACCATCAACATCAGGACAAGCCGCGACCCAGCTTCGCACAACAACATCATCGTCACCACACAAGTCGCAACGCCAACCACTCGCATCACCGGTTGCCCTCCGGCCAACCATGATTCCGTGCACGTCCAACCTGCAGGAAGCACAAAAAGGGGACAAGATCTTCGAAGACGGCGCCCCAAAGAGGAAATGATGGGTAGTTATTTCACTTAAAACTAATCTAGTGATTTTAGTACTTTAGTATATAAGTTAAATGGTCGGATGTCTCTGATTTTCTAGCCCGTTTCTCTTTTTTTCATTGTAATGGCAACTAACTAATGGCTCTAGTATTTTAGTCTAGAGTTTTTATCATTTATGCCACTAGTTATATCTCAATACTCAGTATTGTTACTAAATGTTTTAACTGCTCAAAAATGGCATCGCTTCATTAGGCGCATACTAAAAAATGTCACTAGACACCATTATTGTCAACCCAAAGCCCTTTTACCATGTTATATGGTTAAAATACCCATAAACCCACGTGTCAGCTCTCCCTCCATGTCAGTACAGTAAAGTATGGGTCCTATGCGATCACCAAAATCATTCTTATTTTCCTCTAAAATCGTTTGCTTGCTTACTCCTAACAAGTTGGGCCCATACTTATCATTATGAAATAGAGAGAGCTGACATGTGGGTCTAGAGGTATTTTGGTCTCAGAATCTCGATATAATTTTTTATTATATTTGAGATGTTTTGTACTTTCGGTGATGAACTTTGATAATAGACTGGATTATTTTCACAAAAAAATATATCAGAATTTTCCTCACACAACGAGTGCATGAAGTTCCAGAGCTCCAACATTCCTCTTTCTACTACTAGACCAAACGTACAGTATGGACTCCACTGCAGCACTGCTACAAGTTCGGTGCCACAGGAAATGAAAGCGGCACGCCGCTTGCTTGAAAGGTACACACCACCGTGCATGTCGACCGCCCTGTGTGCCCGACGGCATTATTGCACATGCGCACGTGCGATCTATCATCTTTTATCACTTTCTCCCACACTAGATTTCCATCTCTAATTTCTCCAGCAACTACAACCACATCAGGCATATATCTCAAGCGAAAAATGGCACCCATGAAGGCGTCCGGCCCAGCCAAGTCCACCAACGTGGCGCGACGCTTCGTCAACTTCTTCATCCGCAGAGGCGGAGCCAGGATTTGCACATGAAGGGGGCGAAGGTCACGCAAACGATTTTTTCTTTTCCAAACACACAAGTAACCGTGTGTCGTTTTGTATTAGAATTTTATCTGGATGATAAAGCACAATACATCTAACACAAGATATCTAAACAATACCACTGAGATAAAAGAAATAGCAGAAATATGTTGGTCAATATGAAAAAGGTTCATATGATTAGATTATTACTATATGCTCATTGAACAATGAGATAATCACATCCCGATGACATTTTGTTGCTATTTATTTTTGAGTATAGCAATAATGTGTAAGTAAGTCATCTCGTATGAACCAAAAAACGCATCTAATATGTAAATTAACAAAGTGACGTACAAATCCAAGTGAAGAAGTATTGATTAGTTTGCGCCATGTGGTAAACTAGTTAATTAGACAGAATCAAGAAGCACTAGTTAATTAGACAACAATTGTGAAATCCATTAGAAAATAACTACCCAGGATGTGGTACCTGATTGCTTGAGGAATAAATAAGCTCGTCGATGGGCTCATGCCCGATGGCATGGACGTCGGCGTCTCTTCATCCCGGCAGGATCTACTCAGGCAAAGGCAAGGCCATCGGGCTTGGATAGATGGCGCCGCGACGGCTGGTGACGAGCATAGCAGGGAGCGATGCACAAGCAGAATCGGTGATCGATCTGAACAGCGTGCGCTAGGTCACAATTCATCATCGCCTAATGATACTCCAAAGATAAATATGGGCTTCTGTTGTGGCCTTCGATACGTACAGGTGATACAGGCTATGGACCGTTTTGGGCCTTAATGTACTTTTTTTACAGGAGTAATTAACTACGGCCATTGGCTTCTCTCAAAAAAAAAAAAACTACGGCCATTGGCCATTTAGCAGATAATACGATTCTATACAGTAGTATTAGGCTGATCGGTTCATTGAGGGGGGGCGATGATTCGTCCGTCTATGCATTCCCGGTGCTGACAACACCGATGCGTTTCTTCGTCCGCGACGTGGCTCCGGGCTTGGCACACCCGGCACGACACCTCGTCAACACTGTCTTTTTTCCGGCGCATCCCTACTTCGACACTACTGCGCCCATGCTAACTCGGGCACCGCCTTGCGCCCGCGGCTCCACGGCGACTCCCTCGACATCGGCTACCCCGACTCGACATTTACAACGGCAGTCTTCGCGCGGCTACCTCAACCACTCCTACACCGCCCTACGCTCTCGGCTACCTCGACATCGGCACACAGGGTTGTCATACGCTTGAGCAACTCATCGGCTTCCTCTACAGTCAACGCATCCGTGACGCGACACCGTCCACGACGCTCCCGCTACGACTGCGGGGGGATGTCAGCCTGTCGGTTGCTATTCTCACCAGTCTGACCGTCCGCGACGTTCCTGTTGTTTGCAACGCTACCGCTACAACTGCGAGGGGATATGTTAGAGATATATTTGGGATACATTTATTTGATAGTCTAGGATTTGTAATATGTCTCATACCTTATCTCCAAGAGAGACGACTTGCCCTCCAAATCTTATACTTAATATATACTCATCCTCGAGGCTCAATAATACATCCATAATATTCCATCAGTCCGTCTCTCTCTTCTAACAGTATGAACCGAGGTAGAGGCACACCAGTGCCATCCGGCCGGCCCCGAGGCCCATCGTCCTAGAGTGCTTCATATACCCCTCCCTGCGGGGCCAACCCATGAACTAGGAGGTCGTCGACGAGAGCTTGCAGAAGGTGCGCGAAGAAGGTCCTCCAGGCCTACGAAGTGCACCTGTCGAAGCACAGGTAATTGGTCGGAGACTTCTTCAGCTTCGCAGACCTGAACCATTTCGTGGGCACTTTCTACCTCATGGATGCGACACCGTACACGCCTCTGGGCGGAATTGGGCCTAGGGCAAGTGGGGCTATAGCCCCAGGCGTGGCCCAACCAGTAGTTACACATCCAGGAGAAAATTTTCATATTTGCAGACTTGTAAAGGCCCAGCCCCAGGCATGCAACCTCAGCCCCAAGCCTCAGCCCATATAAAACCCAAGACGCCACGAAATCGGCCAGTGTTTCATCGTCTCGGTCGATCCATCAGAGGAAAAAGATCTAGCTCACGCTCCGTCGCCAGTTCCCAGATTTGTGACTGCTCGACTAGACAGATCCGGACGTCCAGACCTGTACTCAGGCGGCTCAGCTCGTAGCCTCGGATCATCTAGACTCGCCGGAGCAGACACCTCCATCACTTTTGTTCCACTGGCAGACTCCTATTCTGGCTAGTGGCTACTCCATTACGCCTTGCCCTCTGAATCTCTACCAAAGCGATCCTCCATGCGAAGCGTTGAGCCGAGGGCGTAGAGCTGCATGAATTGACAACGAGTCTTGTCCTCTTATCCTCTTTAGATTATTATTTGTCATACTAATGTTCAAGAATATGTCATGATTGTAGATGTGCTAAAATCGAGTCAGGACTAGTAGCATAGAGGTCCTGATTGACGTAGAGCCTTCCAAAGATAGATCAAGAATATTTCTTTGGTGGTTAAGCAGTTCTGCTCCATCTCCACAACGGGTAATACATACTTTCTTGTATCATCTGTATTTTTTCCTAGTTCCTTGGATGCGCCAAAATAATGTTAAATTTTGTAGAATTTTATTACTTTTCACCCTAATCTTTTGTTATTACTTTAGTCAATTGAGTTTAATTGTTAATTGCTAACATGATTTTTTTCTAAAAAATCTGACATGAAGAGGGCCTGGAAAATTATATAGTATTTCAAGAAAAATCTTACATGCATTATTATCTGTGGTATTTGCGTTATTTATAGCCGCTTAGTTTAGCCCTAGGCTTTGAGAAATCCTGGTTCCGCCTCTGCGCCTCTCTTTGACTTTTACCCTCATGTCAAGGCTTGCTGGGAGGATCTCATGTCCAGGCCCTCGTTCAAGAATATCACCGCCCATATGACAACCCAAGTTTAGTTGCAAAAAAATTCTTGTTACTTTTCCATTGATGTTACTTCTTTCGCTATGACGGTCCTGCGCGGCGCCTAGGTCTTTTTATACTTGCCCGGATATTGTAAGACTTTGAGTTGAATAAATGGAAGGCCACGTGCATCATCCGATGTAGGGCCTGGGTGTTATTCCTATTTTCGGGGGAAAATGCGTGCCTAGAATGTAAATGCCTCGCAGTCTTTTCTGGTTGCTCACATATATGTCAAGAAGTTCAATAAAGCCATATATACATTGGATATTCATCTTGGCTCTAGGGAGCACATGCTCCTCCGTGTGAAAAAAGGATATTAGAAATGCCATTTTTTTAAAAAAAAATAGATATTTTCATTGTCACACTCAAATGCTACCTGCCAATTTTCAGGGGAAAAATCAATGCATTTTGAGCCAAAAATCTGGGTCCTATATACATATCCTTTTTAAACAACCTATATCCAGGTCTAGTCAGATACCTTCTCGGTGTGCATACCATGGACTACATATTTTTTTTTTTGAGACACACCATGGACTACATATAGAAATATACAATGCCATATCACCAGGCCCGAGTCCATGGGTGTGCCAGCATAGGACCTCCACTTTCTAGGGGGCCCGATTTTCTAAAAGTGCAGCCCATTGCGCAGGAGCAGGCCCAGTCACTAACACCGTGGCCGTGTGCAGTATAATTCGCCTATCGGCTGTGCGCGGAATCTGTGTGGAGTGTCAACATGGAGCGGCGAACACCGTGCACGGAAGCCGCGAGAGAGGCCGAAGTAGAGCGGTCACCAGGGGCGGAGCTACGTTGGGGCAAAACCAGGCCGTGGCCCGCCCAACGTAGCAACAAACAGTGAAGGATTGATGAGGCCATAAAACAAAAGTTTGTGAGTTTAGCTTTAATCTGCCTGTTTGGCCCGCCCAAAGAATTTCTCGTAGCTCCGCCACTGGCGGTCACCTCCACGTGCGCAAGCCGTGAGAGGAGTGGCTAAAGAACGATCAGCACAACCAGTGAAACACACCACATACGATCAAGTACCAAGCACTGAAAGACGGTATAAATGTGAGATGGGATCAATAGAGGGAACATCTTCAACAGTGAGTGGGCTGCCAGGCAAAGGCGCACAGACACAATAGACATTGCGCCTGGCACTTTTTTTTTACAATCACATCTGGATCACGACCGGACTTGAATCGGCGACAGTTTCACGCCACACACACGCGAGACCACCCGAGTGCCCGTGTGCAGCCGTGGAAGCAAACATCGGCATGGAGAGGGTTTGGGATGGACGGGAGACAGGCGAACAGGGCCGGCGGCCGCAATCTGGGTATGGCCGGCAGGCCAAACCTAAGGAGATGGCGGCCGATCTTGAGGAGACGTCTGCCGGCGGCAGCAGCTAGCCTGGGAAGGATAGAGATGTTGACCTCCGGTAGCTACTGCTCCCACGAGTCCTTGTCCAGACCGACACCGATCTCTCACACACGACGGAGTGTTTCGGTGACATAGAGGCGTAGTGGGGTAGCAGATGGTGTCCAGATCGAGATAGAGGCATAGAGCAGCGTTAGTAGCGAATACTGCACGCAGGGGAAGGTAGTAGCCAAGCACAAGGACGTCGTCGATGCAGGAGTAGCAGACAGTGTTAGAGGAGCGTAGCCGTAAAGGAGGAACACGGCGGTGCAATTCGATCTGAGCACAAGTTGCGTGTGCGAAAAAATAACCGAAACATCTAATACCATGTTAGAAATATGCAACTTTATATTATTGAAAGGCCTAAGTCATCATATATACAAATAGAGGTGGGAGGCCAAATGCCAAATATAGAAAGGCAAAGGGCATTATAAATATAACTCTAACATAAACTACAGATCTGAACTCCCGCAATAATGGGCATTGCAACTTTACGAGCACAAAATAAAAACATCAGAAAACTTCCGGCTCCCGCTCTCCATGCCGTATGGGAAGAATGAAACGATTCTTTTTGGAAAAGAGGATGTGGGGGTGGGGGATTGGCGCAGAATCAAGACGGGTTGACCAAAAAGAAACCTGAAAAGACCACTGGACACCCAACAATGCTACATCAACAGACTAGCTATGGGACTTCTCCCCCTCAAAAAAAAAACTATGGGTCTTTTACTTGTGAGCTCGTCTTAAAAAAATTTGAGGACGAAAAACTCCAAATTTATTTGTGAACACACGTGCACATGTATACTACATATGTGCAAAATTTCACAGTGTTATACTTTTTCATGTGGTATACAAAAAAAGGACAAATACACATTTTAAACGGGCCTTTCATTTTTGTTACTGGGCCGTAATTTTTTTTGTACAGTCTACAATCACAACATTTTTTGACGAAATTTAACACATTCTTGTGGAATACATATATGTTTCCATGGATTTGTTTTCAGATTTTTCTGAAACTTTTAAATATGCTCGTCCTCCAAAAATCCGCACTCCTCCCTCCATCCCATAATATAAGATCATTTTATATTATGAGACGGAGGGAGTAATTACTAAGAAGTACAGCTTTATCAATATATGGCCCACTTTACACTCTCACAATGTTTTTTGAAACTCGTGGTGTAGTTGTCCATTAATCTACAACACATGTCCCCCCTCTCTCCTATTCTCTCTCATCGAACTCAGTAAAAATATAATACTTTAATCCTTACAGCCTCCTAACTATATCTAACTCAGTAAAAATATGGCCCACTTTACACTCTCAGTAAAAAATATATCCCCTAGGACTCCCCTGTTGGAAATATGCCCTAGAGGCAATAATAAAAGCATTATTATTATATTTCTTTGTTCATGATAATTGTCTTTATTCATGCTATAATTGTGTTATCCGGAAATCGTAATACATGTGTGAATAACAGACACCAACATGTCCCTAGTAAGCCTCTAGTTGACTAGCTCGTTGATCAATAGATAGTCATGGTTTCCTGGCTATGGACATTGGATGTCATTGATAACGGGATCACATCATTAGGATAATGATGTGATGGACAAGACCCAATCCTAAACATAGCACAAGATCGTATAGTTCGTTTGCTAGAGTTTTTGCAATGTCAAAGTATCTCTTCCTTCGACCATGAGATCGTATAACTCCTGGATACCGTAGGAGTGCTTTGGGTGTATCAAACGTCACAACGTAACTGGGTGACTATAAAGGTGCACTACAGGTATCTCCGAAAGTATCTATTGTTTTATATGGATCGAGACTGGGATTTGTCACTCCGTATGACGGAGAGATATCACTGGGCCCACTCAAGTAATGCATCATCATAATGAGCTCAAAGTGACCAAGTGTTTGGTCACGGGATCATGCATTACGGTACGAGTAAAGTGACTTGCCGGTAACAAGATTGAACGAGGTATTGGGATACCGACGATCGAATCTCGGGCAAGTAACATATCGATTGACAAAGGGAATTGCATACGGGGATTGATTAAATCCTCGACATCGTGGTTCATCCGATGAGATCATCGTGGAGCATGTGGGAGCCAACATGGGTATCCAGATCCCGCTGTTGGTTATTGACCGGAGAGCGATCTCGGTCATGTCTACATGTCTCCCGAACCCGTAGGGTCTACACACTTAAGGTTCAGTTACGCTAGGGTTGTAGGGATATGTATATGCAGTAACCCGAATGTTGTTCGGAGTCCCGGATGAGATCCCGGACGTCACGAGGAGTTCCGGAATGGTCCGGAGGTAAATATTTATATATGGAAAGTCCTGTTTCGGGCATCGGGACAAGTTTCGGGGTTATCGGTATTGTACCGGGACCACCGGAGGGGTCCCGGGGGCCCACCGGGTGGGGCCACCCATCCCCGGGGGCCACATGGGCTGTAGGGGGTGCGCCTTGGCCTGCTTGGGCCAAGGGCACCAGCCCCACATAGGCCCATGCGCCTAGGGTTCAAGGGGGCAAGAGTCCTAGGAGGGTAAGGCACCTCCTAGGTGCCTTGGGGGGGAGGGAAACCCCCCTTGGCCGCCGCACCCCCTAGGAGATTGGATCTCCTAGGGCCGGCCACCCCCCCTTGGCACCCCTATATATAGTGGGGGAGAGGAGGGACTTCATACCTTGAGTCCTTGGCCTTTGGTTGCCTCCTTCTCCCTCCCCAACACCTCCTCCATCTCCTTATTGCTTAGCGAAGCTCTGCCGGAGTACTGCAGCTCCATCAACACCACGCCGTCGTGCTGCTGCTGGTGCCATCTCCCTCAACCTCTCCTCCCTTCCTTGCTGGATCAAGAAGGAGGAGACGTGGCTGTTCCGTACGTGTGTTGAACGCGGAGGTGCCGTCCGTTCGGTGCTAGGATCTCCGGTGATTCGAATCACGTCGTGTTCGACTACATCATCCCCGTTCTTTGAACGCTTCCGCTCGCGATCTACAAGGTACGTAGATGCATCCAATGACTCGTTTCTAGATGAACTCCTAGATGATCTTGGTGAAACGAGTAGAAAATTTTTTGTTTTCTGCAACGTTACCCAACAGTGGCATCATGAGCTAGGTCTATGCGTAGTTCTTCTTGCACGAGTAGAACACAATTGGTTGTGGGCGTAGATTTGTTAACTTTCTTGCCGCTACTAGTCTTATCTTGCTTCAGCGGTATTGTGGGATGAAGCGGCCCGGACCAACCTTACACGTACGCTTACGTGAGACCGGTTCCACCGACTAACGTGCACAAGTTGCATAAGGTGGCTGGCGGGTGTCTGTCTCTCCCACTTTAGTTGAAGCGGATTCGATGAAAAGGGTCCTTATGAAGGGTAAATAGAAGTTGACAAATCACGTTGTGGTTTCACGTAGGTAAGAAAACGTTCTTGCTAGAACCCTACTTCAGCCACGTAAAACTTGCAAACAACAATTAGAGGACGTCTAACTTGTTTTTGCAGCAAGTGCTTTGTGATATGATATGGCCAAAGTTGTGATGAATGATGAATGATCTATATGTCTTGTATGAGATGTTCATGCTATTGTAATAGGAATCACGACTTGCATGTCGATGAGTATGACAACCGGCAGGAGCCATAGGAGTTGTCTTTATTTTGTATGACCTGCGTGTCATTAAAGAACGCCATGTAAACTACTTTACTTTATTACTAAACGCGTTAGTCATAGAAGTAGAAGTAGTCGTTGGCGTGACAACTTCATGAAGACACGATGATGGAGATCATGATGATGGAGATCATGGTGTCGTGCCGGTGACAAGATGATCATGGAGCCCCGAAGATGAAGATCAAAGGAGCTATATGATATTGGCCATATCATGTCACTACTTTATATAATTGCATGCGATGTTTATTATGTTTTATGCATCTTGTTTACTTAGAACGACGGTAGTAAATAAGATGATCCCTTACAAAAATTTCAAGAAGTGTTCTCCCCTAACTGTGCACCGTTGCTACAGTTCGTCGTTTCGAAGCACCACGTGATGATCGGGTGTGATAGATTCTTACGTTCACATACAACGGGTGTAAGACAGTTTTACACAGCGAAAACACTTAGGGTTAACTTGACGAGCCTAACATGTACAGACATGGCCTCGGAACACGGAGACCGAAAGGTCGAACACGAGTCGTATGGAAGATACGATCTACATGAGAATGTTCACCGACGATGACTAGTCCGTCTCACGTGATGATCGGACACGGCCTAGTCGACTCGGATCGTGTAACACTTAGATGACCAAAGGGATGTCAAATCTGAGTGGGAGTTCATTATAATTTGATTAGATGAACTTAATTATCATGAACTTAGTCTAAATTTTTACAATATGTCTTGTAGATCAAATGGCCAACGTAGTCCTCAACTTCAACGCGTTCCTAGAGAAAACCAAGCTGAAAGACGATGGCAGCAACTATACGGACTGGGTCCGGAACCTGAGGATCATCCTCATAGCTGCCAAGAAAGATTATGTCCTACAAGCACCGCTAGGTGATGCACCTGTTCTCCCTGCGGAACAAGACGTTATGAACGCTTGGCAGGCACGTTCCGATGACTACTCCCTCGTTCAGTGCGGCATGCTTTACAGCTTAGAGCCGGGGCTCCAAAAGCGTTTTGAGAGACATGGAGCATATGAGATGTTCGAAGAGCTGAAAATGGTTTTCCAAGCTCATGCCCGGGTCGAGAGATATGAAGTCTCTGACAAATTCTTCAGCTGTAAGATGGAGGAAAATAGTTCTGTCAGTGAGCACATACTCACTATGTCTGGGTTACATAACCGCTTGACTCAGCTGGGAGTTAATCTCCCGGATGATGCGGTCATTGACAGAATCCTCCAGTCGCTTCCACCGAGCTACAAGAGCTTTGTGATGAACTTCAATATGCAGGGGATGGAAAAAACCATTCCTGAAGTATTTGCTATGCTGAAATCAGTAGAGGTAGAAGTCAGAAAGGAACATCAAGTGTTGATGATCAATAAAACCACTAAGTTCAAGAAGGGCAAGGGAAAAAAAAGAACTTCAAGAAGGACGGCAAGGTAGTTGCCGCGCCCAGCAAGCAAGCTGCCGGGAAGAAGCCAAAGAATGGACCCAAGCCCGAGACTGAGTGTTTTTATTGCAAGGAAAGTGGTCACTGGAAGCGGAACTGCCCCAAATACTTAGCAGACAAGAAGGCCGGCAAAACCAAAGGTATATTTGATATACATGTAATTGATGTGTACCTTACCAGTAATCGTAGTAACTCCTGGGTATTTGATACCGGTGCCGTTGCTCATATTTGTAACACACAACAGGAGCTGCGGAATAAACGGAGACTGGCGAAGGACGAGGTGACGATGCGCGTCGGGAATGGTTCCAAGGTTGATGTGATCGCCGTCGGCACGCTACCTCTACATTTACCTACGGGATTAGTTTTGAACCTCAATAATTGTTATTTTGTGCCAAGTTTGAGCATGAACATTGTATCAGGATCTCGTTTAATTCGAGATGGCTACTCATTTAAATCCGAGAATAATGGTTGTTCTATTTATATGAGAGATATGTTTTATGGTCATGCTCCGATGGTGAATGGTTTATTCTTTATGAATCTCGAGCGTAATGCTACACATATTCATAGTGTAAGTACCAAAAGATGTAAGATTGATAGTGATAGTCCCACATACTTGTGGCACTGCCGCCTCGGTCACATAGGTGTCAAACGCATGAAGAAGCTCCATGCTGATGGACTTTTAGAGTCTCTTGATTACGAATCATTTGACACGTGCGAACCATGCCTCATGGGAAAAATGACCAAGACTCCATTCTCAGGAACAATGGAGAGAGCAACCAACTTATTGGAAATCATGCATACTGATGTGTGCGGTCCAATGAGTGTTGAGGCTCGCGGTGGCTATCGTTATGTTCTCACCCTCACTGATGACTTGAGTAGATATGGGTATGTCTACTTAATGAAACACAAGTCTGAGACCTTTGAAAAGTTCAAGGAATTTCAGAGTGAAGTTGAGAATCAACGTGACAGGAAAATCAAGTTTCTACGATCAGATCGTGGAGGAGAATACTTGAGTCACGAGTTTGGTACACACTTAAGAAAATGTGGAATAGTTTCACAACTCACGCCGCCTGGAACACCTCAGCGTAATGGTGTGTCCGAACGTCGTAATCGCACTCTATTAGATATGGTGCGATCTATGATGTCTCTTGCCGACTTACAACTATCTTTTTGGGGCTATGCTTTAGAGACTGCCGCATTCACTTTAAATAGGGCCCCGTCGAAATCCGTTGAGACGACACCGTATGAATTATGGTTTGGGAAGAAACCTAAGCTGTCATTTCTAAAATTTTGGGGATGCGATGCTTATGTCAGGAAACTTCAACCTGAAAAGCTCGAACCCAAATCGGAAAAATGCGTCTTCATAGGATACCCTAAAGAAACTGTTGGGTATATCTTCTACCTCAGATCCGAAGGCAAGATCTTTGTTGCCAAGAATGGGTCCTTTCTGGAGAAAGAGTTTCTCTCGAAAGAAGTAAGTGGGAGGAAAGTAGAGCTTGATGAAGTATTACCTCTTGAACCGGAAAATGGCGCAACTCAAGAAAATGTTCCTGAGGTGCCTGCACCGACTAGAGAGGAAGTTAATGATAATGATCAAGATACTTCTGATCAAGCTCCTACTGAAATTCGAAGGTCCACGAGGACACGTTCCGCACCAGAGTGGTACGGCAACCCTGTCTTGGAAATCATGTTGTTAGACAACGGTGAACCTTCGAACTATGAAGAAGCGATGGCGGGTCCGGATTCTGACAAATGGCTAGAAGCCATGAAATCCGAGATAGGATCCATGTATGAAAACGAAGTATGGACTTTGACTGACTTGCCCGTAGAACGGCGAGCCATAGAAAATAAATGGATCTTTAAGAAGAAGACAGACGCGGATGGTAATGTGACCATCTATAAAGCTCGGCTTGTCGCTAAGGGTTATCGACAAGTTCAAGGGATTGACTATGATGAGACTTTCTCACCGGTAGCGAAGCTGAAGTCCGTCCGAATCATGTTAGCAATTGCCGCATTTTATGATTATGAAATTTGGCAAATGGACGTCAAAACGGCATTCCTTAATGGTTTCCTTAAGGAAGAATTGTATATGATGCAGCCGGAAGGTTTTGTCGATCCTAAAAATGCTGACAAGGTGTGCAAGCTCCAACGCTCGATTTATGGGCTGGTGCAAGCATCTCGGAGTTGGAACATTCGTTTTGATGAGATGATCAAAGCATTTGGGTTTACACAGACTTATGGAGAAGCCTGTGTTTACAAGAAAGTGAGTGGGAGCTCTATAGCATTTCTCATACTATATGTAGATGACATACTTTTGATGGGAAATGATATAGAACTTTTGGACAGCATTAAGGCCTACTTGAATAAGAGTTTTTCAATGAAGGACCTTGGAGAAGCTGCTTATATATTAGGCATCAAGATCTATAGGGATAGATCAAGACGCCTCATAGGTCTTTCACAAAGCACATATCTTGATAAGATTTTGAAGAAGTTCAAAATGGATCAGTCCAAGAAAGGGTTCTTGCCTGTTTTGCAAGGTGTGAAATTGAGCTCAGCTCAATGTCCGACCACGGCAGCAGAGATAGAAGAGATGAGTGTCATCCCCTATGCCTCAGCCATAGATTCTATTATGTATGCCATGCTGTGTACCAGACCTGATGTAAACCTTGCCGTAAGTTTGGTAGGAAGGTACCAAAGTAATCCTGGCAAGGAACACTGGACAGCGGTCAAGAATATCCTGAAGTACCTGAAAAGGACTAAGGAAATGTTTCTCGTTTATGGAGGTGACGAAGAGCTCGTAGTAAAAGGTTACGTCGACGCTAGCTTCGACACAGATCTGGATGACTCTAAGTCACAAACCGGATACGTGTATATTTTGAATGGTGGGGCAGTAAGCTGGTGCAGTTGCAAGCAAAGCGTCGTGGCGGGATCTACATGTGAAGCGGAGTACATGGCAGCCTCGGAGGCAGCACATGAAGCAATATGGGTGAAGGAGTTCATCACCGACCTAGGAGTCATACCCAATGCGTCGGGGCCGATCAAGCTCTTCTGTGACAACACTGGAGCTATTGCACTTGCCAAGGAGCCCAGGTTTCACAAGAAGACAAGGCACATCAAGCGTCGCTTCAACTCCATCCGTGAAAATGTTCAAGATGGAGACATAGAGATTTGTAAAGTACATACGGACCTGAATGTAGCAGATCCGTTGACTAAACCTCTCCGAAGAGCAAAACATGATCAACACCAGAATTCCATGGGTGTTCGATCCATCACAATGTAACTAGATTATTGACTCTAGTGCAAGTGGGAGACTGTTGGAAATATGCCCTAGAGGCAATAATAAAAGCATTATTATTATATTTCTTTGTTCATGATAATTGTCTTTATTCATGCTATAATTGTGTTATCCGGAAATCGTAATACATGTGTGAATAACAGACACCAACATGTCCCTAGTAAGCCTCTAGTTGACTAGCTCGTTGATCAATAGATAGTCATGGTTTCCTGGCTATGGACATTGGATGTCATTGATAACGGGGTCACATCATTAGGATAATGATGTGATGGACAAGACCCAATCCTAAACATAGCACAAGATCGTATAGTTCGTTTGCTAGAGTTTTTGCAATGTCAAAGTATCTCTTCCTTCGACCATGAGATCGTATAACTCCTGGATACCGTAGGAGTGCTTTGGGTGTATCAAACGTCACAACATAACTGGGTGACTATAAAGGTGCACTACAGGTATCTCCGAAAGTATCTATTGTTTTATATGGATCGAGACTGGGATTTGTCACTCCGTATGACGGAGAGATATCACTGGGCCCACTCAAGTAATGCATCATCATAATGAGCTCAAAGTGACCAAGTGTTTGGTCACGGGATCATGCATTACGGTACGAGTAAAGTGACTTGCCGGTAACAAGATTGAACGAGGTATTGGGATACCGACGATCGAATCTCGGGCAGGTAACATATCGATTGACAAAGGGAATTGCATACGGGGATTGATTAAATCCTCGACATCGTGATTCATCCGATGAGATCATCGTGGAGCATGTGGGAGCCAACATGGGTATCCAGATCCCGCTGTTGGTTATTGACCGGAGAGCGATCTCGGTCATGTCTACATGTCTCCCGAACCCGTAGGGTCTACACACTTAAGGTTCAGTTACGCTAGGGTTGTAGGGATATGTATATGCAGTAACCCGAATGTTGTTCGGAGTCCCGGATGAGATCCCGGACGTCACGAGGAGTTCCGGAATGGTCCGGAGGTAAAGATTTATATATGGAAAGTCCTGTTTCGGGCATCGGGACAAGTTTCGGGGTTATCGGTATTGTACCGGGACCACCGGAGGGGTCCCGGGGGCCCACCGGGTGGGGCCACCCATCCCCGGGGGCCACATGGGCTGTAGGGGGTGCGCCTTGGCCTGCTTGGGCCAAGGGCACCAGCCCCACATAGGCCCATGCGCCTAGGGTTCAAGGGGGCAAGAGTCCTAGGAGGGTAAGGCACCTCCTAGGTGCCTTGGGGGGAGGGAAACCCCCCTTGGCCGCCGCACCCCCTAGGAGATTGGATCTCCTAGGGCCGGCCACCCCCCCTTGGCACCCCTATATATAGTGGGGGAGAGGAGGGACTTCATACCTTGAGTCCTTGGCCTTTGGTTGCCTCCTTCTCCCTCCCCAACACCTCCTCCATCTCCTTATTGCTTAGCGAAGCTCTGCCGGAGTACTGCAGCTCCATCAACACCACGCCGTCGTGCTGCTGCTGGTGCCATCTCCCTCAACCTCTCCTCCCTCCCTTGCTGGATCAAGAAGGAGGAGACGTGGCTGTTCCGTACGTGTGTTGAACGCGGAGGTGCCGTCCGTTCGGTGCTAGGATCTCCGGTGATTCGAATCACGTCGTGTTCGACTACATCATCCCCGTTCTTTGAACGCTTCCGCTCGCGATCTACAAGGTACGTAGATGCATCCAATGACTCGTTGCTAGATGAACTCCTAGATGATCTTGGTGAAACGAGTAGAAATTTTTTTGTTTTCTGCAACGTTACCCAACATCCCCTAGGGTTCCACCCTGTCCTCCGACGTGCGCCGCCGGAGTCCACGTGATTCTACCACCAAAATTGACGAGGCTACGGGCGATCGGGAGAGCGAAGGTAGCGGCAGGCGTGCCTGGGCCTGCATGGCGACAGCGGAGGCTCCTGGAAGCGGCAGAGAGATGAAGAGAGTTCAGGCAGAGGAGATATTGGACGACGCGGGGGTGAAGGAGGACGGATCTGGATTGGGAGTACCCAAACAGCCGGCGGAGCGTCACGGAGGGTTTGCAGCCGATTCTACCATGGAGGATCGGGAGGAGGACGGAGAAGGTGGCTGGGATAATCTTGGCCCAGATCCATCACTTGAAGATGCGTTTGAAGGGTTGAAGTTACATGGAGAGGAGGAGGAGGATTTGGATCTATCTGGCGAGGTAGATGATTTGATCAAAGACGTGAGGTGGCTAGCCCTATTTAGGGTTCATACATTGAGGCCGTTTAGCCACTCCGCATTGCTGAACTCGATGAGGAACGCATGGGCGTGTGCGCAGGGTGTTACTTTCAATGTGAAGGGGCCGAATTTGTTCTTGGCTCAGTGCCACTGCTTGAGTGATTGGAAGCGGGTAATGGATGGAGGTCCATGGCAGTTTAGAAGGGACCCGATGATTCTGGTAGAGTACGATGGATTCACGAATGTAGCTGAGTATTCCCTGAACATGTACCCCTTGTGGGCGAGGGTGAAAGGCCTTCCGGATGGTTTAACACGGAAGAAAGAACTAGCGGAAAAAGTTGCAAAGAAGGTTGGGGAGCCACCGTTTACTGTGATGGTTAATGAAGGAAAGATAAATCCCTCGAGTTATCTTCGTGTGCGTGTTTTTGTGAATGTTACAAAACCTCTGGTGAGGTTTGTTCCTATAACCTTGAAGGAGAGGAAAAAATACCCTATCAGTTATGAGAAATTACCTGATTTTTGCTATTTCTGTGGCTGCTTGGGCCATGTGGTGGAGGAATGTGGTGACGGTGTTCATGATCCAAGTATGTGCGAATGGGGTGAGTTCTTGAATTGGAGTAGTGAACCAGGAGGAATAGGAGCTGGTGCAGGGAGAGGAGGTAGAACGGGAGGAAGAGGAGGAAGTGGAGGTTTTGGCAACCGGGGCAGGGCAGGTAGAAGTGGAGGTGGCATCGGTAGAGGGGAAGACAGGGGGGAGATGGCAAATGCTGGCAACGTGGTTCAGAGAGATAGGGAAGTGGTGGATGATGGGGATAACAACAGGGTCCGGAAAAGATTGGTGTCGGAGGATGGTACCCTTAGTGTAAGGGGGCAACCACTGCCAAATATGTTGGGAAAGGTTTCTAACACTGTTTTGCGAATCGAGAGTGGATCGGCGGTTGATGACACGAAGAAGGGAAGTAATACTCCGGGGAAACTGCCAATTGTTAAGAGGAGGAAGCAGGGTGAGGTAGGAAGTGAAGAGGACATGGACCTGTTAAATGAGGCGGCCTCCGAGAAGGAGGACCGCCGGTCCAAATGAATCTCATAAGTTGGAACTGCCGGGGAGGGGGGAATTCCCGGACAATTCGTGAAATTGCGACTTTGTCTCAGTCGCACTCCCCCAAGTTCGTGTTTTTATGTGAGACAAGGCAAAAAGAGAGTAAAATGAGGAGGCTGCGTGGTCGGTTGGGCTTGAAGGGTTTCGAAGGAGTTGATAGCAATGGAATGAGTGGGGGGTTAGCCTTTTATTGGCATGAGTCCTGCCTCGTGGAGATTTTAGACAAAGAGAAAGATACATAGATGCTCTGGTCAGAATGTATGAGGGAGGGGAACAGTGGAGAATCACATGTGTGTATGGAGAACCAAGGATTGAGAATCGCCACCTCATGTGGTCAAAACTGAAGGTCTAAAAAATGTATCTGATCTTCCATGGCTAGTGATTGGGGATTTCAATGAAGCTCTATGGAGTTTTGAGCACTTCTCCGCGACGCCAAGAGCTGAAATGCAGATGCTTGCTTTCAGAGATACCTTGGAGGTATGTGGACTAGTCGATCTTGGCTTTGTTGGGATAACGTTCACTTATGACAATATGCGGAGTGGCCATAATAATGTCAGAGTACGGCTAGACAGGGCGGTTGCAAGTAATTCATGGAGGAACCTGTTCGCGTTTGCCTCGGTGGTCCATGTACCATCCCCATGTTCAGATCACGTTGCACTCGTCCTGAAGGGGGAGACTGAACAACATAAAATCATGGGTGGCGGAAGGCGGTATGAGTTGTTCTGGGAGAGGGATCCCACATTACCAGATATTGTGAAGGAGGCGTGGGAGTCAGTGGGTGCTGTTTGCAATATGGCTGAGTTGCACAAGGCACTTGACAAAACTATGACTGCTTTGAGATCATGGGGCAGGAAATTTGGTAATGTAACGCGGGAGCTTGCGAACTCAAGATCATAATTAGAGGAGTTGATGAACATGAATGCGGATAGACAGGATATTAGAAGAATAACTGACAGGATGAATGAATTACTTTATCAGGAGGAGATGATGTGGCTCCAAAGATCTAGAATCACGTGGTTGAAGGAGGGCGACCGAAACACAAAGTATTTCCAAAGCAAGGCTGTGTGGAGAGCCCGGAAGAATAAGATCCGGGAACTAAGGGATAGTATAGGAGTGGTGTACTCAGATTTCTCTTCTATGAGCAGAATTGCTAATGAATACTTTCATCAAATCTTCAAGGCAGATGCCAATATTGATCCGAGTCATGTTGTTAATCTTGTGGAGTCGGTGATTACAGAGGAGGATAATAGAAGGCTGTGTCTGTCATTCTTTGATAAAGAGATGTCGGATGCTCTCTTTCAAATTGGTCCCTTGAAAGCCCCGGGTCCGGATGGATTTCCAGCTCGGTTTTTTCACGTAATTGGAGTGTTCTCAAGGAGAGTGTGATCACGGCTGTTAGAGAATTTTTTCGATCAGGCTTAATGCCGGAAGGTGTGAATTCCACTTCCATTACTCTTATTCCAAAGGTCTCTAACCCGGTTAGTATGTTGGATTACAGGCCAATTAGTTTGTGCAATGTAATTTACAAGGTCATTTCCAAGTGCCTTGTAAACAGGCTTCGTCCTCTCTTGGATGACCTAATATCACCGGAGCAAAGTGTGTTTGTCTCAGGAAGGATGATAACTGACAACGCCTTAGTGGCATTTGAGTGCATTCACTATATAAAGCAGGAGAAAGATCCTTCCAGGAGTTTTTGTGCATATAAACTAGACCTCTCCAAGGCGTATGATAGGGTGGACTGGGTTTACTTGAAGCAAGTGATGCAAAAGATGGGATTCTCAGACCGATGGGTGGACTGGATAATGTCATGTGTCACATCGGTCAGATACTCTATTAAATTAAATGGGACCCTCTTAGATTCATTTGCACCGACGCGGGGGCTTCGGCAAGGTGACCCTTTATCACCGTTCTTGTTTTTTTTGTGGTTGATGGTCTATCTTCAATCCTTAAGCAGCGGGTTTCGTCTATGCAATTACCCCGGTCAAAGTATGTCGAAGGGCGCCGGGAATATCACACTTATTATTTGCAGACGATACTTTATTATTTTTTAAGGCTTCACTTGAGCAGTCCGTGGAGGTTAAAAAGGCCCTTGACCTGTATAACAAAGCTACTGGGCAAAGTCTCAATTATAGCAAATGCTCGTTGTTCTTTGGTACTTCTTGCCCGGAGGACGTACAAGATGCGATTCGTTCTACACTTAATGTCACATCTACAGTTTTTGAAGAGAGGTACTTGGGACTGCCTACTCCCGAGGGGCGGATGTCGAAAGGGAGGTTCCAAAATCTGCAAACTAGTTTAACAAAAAGACTAGTTCAGTGGGGAGATGGGTACCTTGCGCAACCAGGAAGAGAGACGCTGATTAAATCAGTGGCGTTGTCGCTGCCAACATATATCATGGGGGGTTTTAAGCTCCCCTACTCACTGTGTGATGATCTTACAAGAATGATTAGGAATTTCTATTGGGGGTCGGCAGAGGGGAAGAGGAAGGAACACTGGAAAGGCTGGGATCATTTGTTGCAGCCAAAATCTAAGGGAGGTGTTGGCTTCCGAGATCTGCGTTTGTTTAACCAAGCTCTTTTAGCACGTCAGGCTTGGAGATTGATCACTAGACCGGATAGTTTGTGTGCCCGTGTCCTGAAAGCAAAATACTACCCTAATGGGAAACTAGAAGATATGGTGTTTGCTGGTAATGCGTCCTCGTCTTGGCAGGGTATTAGCCATGGGCTGGAGCTTCTCAAGAAGGGCTTGGTATGGAGAGTTGGTGATGGAAGAAGTATACGGATATGGCGAGACAACTGGATACCGAGGCCATTTTCTTATAAACCCATATCACCACAAGGAAGGTGTAGGATTCGGTTTGTGGCTGGTTTACTCAATGATAATGGCTCCTGGAAATATGACCAAATAGCTAAGTATTTCTGTGCAGCCGATGTGTCTGAAATTATGAAAATTAGGGCTTCCCCACGACAGGAGGGGGATGTGCTGGCTTGGGGTCCGGGTAAGCTGGGTCTGGTCAGCATGAAGAGTGCTTATGACTTGGCATTTGAGGAGCTGCATAGAAATAGTGCAGTGGCCAGCAGTACTAGCCCGGATGGGAGGAGATCGCTGTGGAAACTTATCTGGGCAGCGGAGGTGCCCCCGGCTGTGAAGAACTTCGCTTGGAGACTGACTTCAAACAGTTTACCAACTTGGGCGAACAAGCATAAGATTGGCCTTGAATCTTCTCCTCTTTGTCCTGTTTGTGCAATGGAACCGGAGGATAACTTCCATCCTATGCTACGATGCCCTCTAGCTCGCCACTTATATGAAACCATGGCGGAAGTTTGGAGATTACCACGGATTGAAACAATAAAATTCTCAGGCAAGGAGTGGCTATTTCAGACCTTGGAAACTTTGGATGAGTCGCAGCGAAGCATGATCCTTGTCACATTCTGGAGGTGTTGGTATGTTCGTAATGAAGTGGTACATTCCAAACCTGCCCCGCCAGTGGAGGCCTCTTCTAGATTTTTACAAAGCTATTTGGACTCGATTATTGCAGTTAAGGTGAGTTCACCAGCTGATCAGAGGAAGGGGAAAGCAAGTACAACACAGGAGAGGAGGGACCGGCAACCAGCTGTCGTGCAACCGCCTAAATGGAAGCCACCCGCCCCGGGCTGGCTAAAACTTAATACTGACGGCTCGTTCGGTTCTGATGGTTCAGCAGGGGCTGGTATGATTTTGCGGGATGGAAATGGTGCAATCATCTTCTCAGCCTGTAGACAATTATTTTCTTGTCGTGATGCTCTGGAAGCTGAGCTCTGTGGTTGTATGGAAGGTCTTTCTATGTCCATTCAGAGAAGTGAAGCTCCTATCATAATTGAGATGGACTCCTCAACTGCTGTGGCTATGATTCAAAATGAAGAGATGCATAGATCGGTCTACTCTTCCTTGGTGAAGGAGATAAAGTTTCTGAAAGGCTTAAGGAAAACTTGTGTTACTCATATTTGCCGTTCTCAAAATAAGGCTAGTGATAATCTTGCTACTTTTGCTAGACTAGAGAGAAGAACTATGACATGGCTTGCTTCTAGTCCACCTGAGACCCTTGATTTCGTGCAAGCTGATTGTACTGATACTTTGATTGAGTAATACAAGCTTTTCCATCACAAAAAAATTATCTATTGATGAAATATTTTATTTGGACACGTCAACCAGCCCGAATCAGGAACACAGGTCGCGCGGTCAGAAACTCAACCTAACGTCGAATAGAAAACATAGGACTGAAAATTAGTAAAAGTGTTTTTTTTATCCATCAAATGTATCTGATGACCTAAATCCCGGTGAAAAGCAATGCAGAATCTCGGCATCTCAGCAGCCACGTCGTGTCTCCGGCAGCATCTACATCAGCCAGTCGGTCGTGCGCGTCTACATGATACAGCCGGCCAGCACGTCCGCCGATGCGTAATTCGTCGATCCCATGACCGGCATGATCGCCGGTAGCAGCTTCGGAGCTATGCGCCATCAAGCAGCAGCCGCTCCAGGCCTCCAGTGGCACATCTCAAGGCCGGGCCGGCAAAAATTGGAGGCCATGTGCAAAACTCTAAATTGGGGCCTACCTCTTAAAAAATCTTCTTTATCTCCTAACAAATATAATCTGTAAATAAGACAATGCTTGTCTCAAAAAAAAATGTAAATAAGACAATGCTTAACAAATAGAATGTTTTCTTTGTCAGTAATAGTTGTACTTAGTTTAATTTTATATAAAATAGGCTGCTACAGACTTACTTATATGAAGTAGTCTTTCACTAAGAGATACCGCTAAGAAACTACTATTGTGTATACCAAATTTCTTCCAATTGCGTGGAATAAAATAAAAAAGTAATACGGCTGACTAGTGTGGAGTAAAATCGACTAGTACATTAGGCAACAATCAAGTTAGATGGGTGTGATGTGCAAAAGAAGAATGATGGGCTGTAGTTTCTATCGGAGAATACTGCTAGAGACTTGGAATTGATCGACTTTGTGACAAATTGATACAACAATGTACTGCAGTTTCTACAGAATTAGATGAGCAGGATGTGCCAAAAAAAATTGACCAGGCGGTGACTTACCAGAAGAGCTACCGACAGCAGCGAAGGTGGCGCTAGTAGCGCCGGTGGTGGCCATGTGATCTTCTCCCGGCAGTGGTACATGCTGGCTTGATGGTTGGGTGGATCCCAGCTTTCGGCGAACTGAGAGTACGGCCGCTCCGACAAGGCAAAGGATCGATTGGCGACCACAATGGCCATTAGCGCACGGACGGAGAAGTTTTGTCGATTAGTGAACAGACAAGGAGGCGCTGCAGCGCTGGATCGAGTCGTCGTCGACGCGCAGGATACAGATACAGGTAGGGAATCGAGTTTTTTTTACAGGAAAGCTAAGCTTTATTAATCAAAGATCACATGGAGTGGGATTACATTCGGATCATGTGGGCTAGCCAACCAAACACGGCGACTCGGACAGAGAGTGAGAGAGTGCTTAGCTAAACTATGAGCTTTGCCATTAACAACTTGGCCTTTGAAAAATAAACCTACAATTTAAACTCAAAGCTCGAAGATTAATCTCTGTAATGATGGCATACTATCACTTAATTATATTGCTAAAAGAGTAAAGATAGTACTACTAAACATAAAATAAAAAATAGACCTCATGTTCTAGTGAAAAGCATCGTCATCCGACTGGTCTATGTATCCCCACTGCTGTGAATTGTGATGCAATAGATTAGATCCAGTGAGAAATTCTTCTAGTGTACATCGCCAACAACAGGTCAAGTAGCTACTGGGAAAGTTATAGAAACAACCAAACCACTGAGGTCTGTGGCAACAAACAATAGGGTACATAGA
>NC_041384.1:720592711-720595447 GCF_002162155.2 Triticum dicoccoides
GAGAGAGAGAGAGAGAGAAAAGTTAAAAGCCTAAAAACCAGTATGTGGGTGAATCACAAATTCATAGTTGATCTGCTGGCTCGTGGTAGTGGTATATACGTCAATCACAAAATTGTAGTGATCCCTTGTGTTTGCTTCCGTAACATAATAATAATCTTAGTACATGCGTGGATCACAAAACAGTTGTCAGAACTCACTAGATGAGGAGACGAAGAGCTTCTCGTCCTTGACTCTTCTGACAGGCCTGTCCAAGCAATCAGCGGCTCGGATGAACGGCCTAACGGGTCACAAATTCATGTCGTGGGGACTCTGAACGGGCGAAAGGAGGAAGCAGCTCGTGCGGGTAGATCTGCAGATGAAGGCGAAGACGTAGAACAAGGTAGTCGGGCAGGCGGCGCGCAGATGAAACGTCAGAGACATGACGGCTTTTTTTCTCGAGAAAAGTCAAACATGACAGCTGGGAGACTCGGGAATATGGGCGGACGAGCGGGCAGGCCTTTTTTCTCTCGTGCGATCCCTGATGGCCTGGCCTGCTACTGAGTAATGACACAGCGATTTGGGGCCCCCAGTTTTTGGGGGGCCTGTGCGTGTGCACAGCTCGCACATGCCTCTCGACGGGCCTGGGTAATTCCTTCGTGTATTACCTTGCGTCGAGCAGACCAAATTGCCCATAAAGATGCAGCCAGGTGGACGAACTCATGGTGCGGTAGCTTCTCCATTAGAGTGAAGATCCAATGTTTCGTATTCGGCTCAGGGGTGGCTATCATGTTATCTACTTATCACCATTATCCAGTGCCCAGTGCCCACACACATCTAGACATCGAGCATTCGATGAGTGAGTGCCTCCACGAGTTCATTGGACCACAAATTCCGCAAGAACTATTTGTGGCCATGTTGTGATGAGCCCGAACATCTTCTGTTTGCAACGAGTGCTTGGATAAACGCCACAAGAACATACATATTTTTGCTGGTACTTGTGTTTTCCAAAGAGATTTCCAGCATCCTTCCTCCTTGCGTGAGCTAGAAGACCCCGAGGTACCCTCGAGCCATGCCCCCATGCATTGATGTGTAGCCACTAGCATCCAGTAAGCAGAACGAACCGAGAAGGTGCCATTCTTTTCGAAGTTCCATGCACAAAGGTCGTCTATGTTTCTTGTGCACGAAGGAATTGCCATAATTGTTGCTGTATCTATAGGTAGAAACGTTTCTTATATCTTCTGGCGATTCCAAGTAGCTGATGTTGCATCAATAAAATCGGACGCAAGCCTAGGTGGGTTCAATACCATGCTACCGCAGGGATGCATCATCTCATCTCTGGGGATCTAGTTATCCATCCATACATCCGTGGAGACACCATTGCCAATGTGTTTTATGAGACCCTGTTTTAGCACTTACAATCCCTTCATAATTGCTCGCCATATTTGACCGTGGTGAGACCCGAGATTTGCATGGGCTTTATGAAGCCGTGAAGCACCATTTCCAGCAGTAAAGGTGTGCAAGACAATAGGCCTGCGACCTACCTTTGAGCTGTGGTGAAGTGCTACAAAAATTGGCCCCCCCTCGGAGTTGGAGGCCCTGTGCGGCCGCACATGCTGCACTCCCTTGGGCCCGGGCCTGGCATATCTACTCCAACATGGTCGGGTCCAAGGTATGGATGATATGCATGTGTTCTAGCCACGTGCCCTATCTTCCGTACGTACATACACGGCTTCCGACCAGTGCATGCAAGCTTCACCAATGGCACACATACGGTGTCATGCACCACGAACCACACACATCAACAGCTCTAGGCTCCCGCTTTCAGGGCAACATCGGGGCCTAGGGACATGAGTGAATTGCACGTTGGTACCACAATTACGGCTAGGGTAATGAATTGGTATCATTTTATGTTTTTTTTCAGCTCTGTACCAAGTCAGAGGCACACGGCAACAAATTGAACTGATTCGCGTTTAAATGTGTTTGGATAGGAAACTGACCAGTACAAATTCATTACCCTAGCTCCAGTTGTGGTACCAACGTACAATGAACTCATGGACATGCCAAACAACAATGTGGAGTGACTCCCACGGTCAATGGACTCCCCGCACAACTTGGATCATGGCAGGGTGGATAAGCACGCACGAGTTGGATCATGGCAGGGTGAACTTATCCACAAGCAATGCTAGACGCACAGGCAAATAATTACGGATTTAACGGGGAGCTCACACCCCTTGAAATTCAAAGGGAGGGGTGGAGATTAGTTAAAGAAGAGGTCCGTAAACCCCCGATAAAATCTCTCGTTCATTTATGTTTTTTCTTCTCCACACACAAGACAACGAGCACTGCACCGACACACGTCTACATTGGCCTAGTGCATCGAGAACATCTGCATCAACATCTCCACGAAGCCAAACCATCGCCATCAAGTTTTACTGCCATGTCCCATTGTCAAAAAAGAATCTTCATTGAGTACATGGATCTATGAGAAGCGATCCTAGCATGCACCATCCACATGCCAAGCTGGTGTAGAAAGAGATATATTTTTTCATCAACTTCTCCAGTATGAAAGGACATCGACACTTCGTTGCCAGGAGGGACGCCTTGAAGCGATGCATCATCATTGACACACTACTGCAATGCCTTCAACTACGACTACACCATCGACCATAACTAACCATGGCTGAATCATCATACCTCAACATTGACATACAAAACTAAATCTAGAGCTACACATATCGGCAACAACTCCCGTCAATA
>NC_041384.1:720595726-720660186 GCF_002162155.2 Triticum dicoccoides
CGGAGACATGTAAGGCACCCGGAGGTGACATGGTTACCGCCCTAGGTGCCGACCCATTAGAGACGCAAGTGATTGATGGCGAAGCCGAGAAGACGATGTGTGTGCAAGACTTCAAATTCAATCACAATTGTTCGCTTCACGGCTTCACAACTGAGTGGGAATTTTAGAGATAAAGATATATAATTGGTTTGAGCAACCATGTGTTGTACTCCAATTCTCTCTCCTCCATTGTACTCGATATTTTTTGTTGTTGCAAAAATTGTACTCCATAGTACATATACCTCTATGAGGATCAGATCAAAACAACCAAACAACATAGAAATTTTGTAGCGATCCAAGTATTTTCTACAGTTTGTAGTATGCAAACTAGGTAGAGTAAGATATTAGTTTTTTATTCCGGATTTATGTTGTGTGTTTACAAAATTAGAGTGACATATTAGCCATTTTTATGAATCACATTTGTATGATATATGTGTTACTCGTAGTTTAATACTCCCTCTGTATCTTTTTATAAAATGTTTTTAGAGTCCATGATAGCTTCAAAATGCTTCTTATATTTTGATATGGAGGAAGTATCTACCAAACCCGAGGGTGGAAAGGTCTGCGCAAGGATCAGGGGAGCATCAAATTCAGTCCGCTCTTCCATCACATCACAATCTCTCTGTCACTCATACAACAGGGGAGCATCATATCTATAGACATGACACAACCGACCTAACAAGTACCCATTTTTGCTCACGCTTGTTAGAATACATTGTAACATGTATATACGGTATAAATATAAACCGTATATACGCCCGGTACGCCCTGTAGGCTAGCGTGTTGCATGGTGTTGTAACCGATAGTTGTGGTTGTTAGGATTCATCCTCATCTTGTATTTCTTTCTTGATGATCAATCCAACATAACCAACTACCAAATCTTGTAAATCTCTTTGCCTATATAACATGCAACGCGTCCCTGCCAGAGGCATACGCTTCATCCAATCTTTCATGCTATTCAGAGCCAACTTCCTCTCCAACATCCAAACCTAGTCATGGCTAGCTCCAGCTCCGCCGCCGCCGCCGCCGCCGCTTTTTCCCTCATTCCCATCGCTGACAAGATGCACCAGGGCAACTACCTGGTCTGGCGCGCGCAAGCCCTAGCCACCATCCGTGGAGCGCAGCTGATCGATCTCCTCAACCCTGATCACCCGTTCCCAGAGCCCAAGCTCGCCGATAAAGACGGCAAGCCGACAGATGTGCCAAACCCGAAGTATCTTGTCACCATGGCGCAAGACTCGCAGGTGCTCAGCTTCATCTTCAACTCGATTTCGCCACCTGTGAGATCCAAGTCGCCCACTGCACCAAGGCCGCCGCGGCATGGACCGCCATCAGGGAGATGTTCCTCTCCCATACGCAGGCCAACATCGTCAACACGCGGATCGCCCTCTCCACCACCAAAAAGGGCACCGCGACCATCGCCGACTACATCGGGCGCATGAAAGCGCTGGGCGATGAGATGGCTTCAGCAGGCAAGCTGCTCGACGATGATGACATGGTCTCCTACATCCTCGCCGGACTAGACTACGATTACATCTCGTTTGTCTCGTCCATCTGCGCCTCGAGGACTGAACCAATCAAGGTAGCTGAACTTTACTCTCAGTTGATCGGTTTTGAAAAGCGTCTTGCTATGTTCGAAGGTGGAAACCACTCCTCCCAGTCCTCTGCCAACACTATCTCTCGTGGCCGCGGTGGCTTTGGCCGCGGTGGAGGTGGCCGCGGCAACGGTGTCCGCGGCAATGGAGGAGGTGGCCGCGGCAACAGAGGTCGTGGCAATGGAGGCGGTGGTCGTGGCAATGGAGGCCGCGACAACGGCAACGGCAACGGAGGAGCCGATGATCTTCCTGAGGTCGTCTGCCAGATCTGCAAGAGGCCGAATCACACCGCCCTCGAATGCTACCGGCGCTTCGACATCTCCTACACCAAGAACGAGAAGAGCGCCAGATCTGCCATAACCTCGTCCTATGGAGTGGATACCAACTGGTATCTGGACACTGGCGCCACCGATCACATCACCAGCGAACTCGACAAGTTGACCATCCACAACAAGTACCACGACAACGATCAAGTCCACACTGCAAACGGAGAAGGTATGGAAATTAGTCATATTGGTCACACTACCGTTCGTACCCCTACTCGTGATCTTCATCTTAAGAACATCTTGCATGTGCCCGATGCCACCAAAAACCTTATCTCCGCCCATCGCTTATCCACTGATAATCATACTTTCCTTGAAGTTCACCCAACTTTTTTTCTCGTCAAGGAACAGGGAACGAGGAAAACCCTTCTGCGCGGCAGGTGTAGGCAAGGTCTCTACCCCATATCATCGGCTCCCCTTAGCTCAAGCAAGCAAGCGTTTGGTGCAAATAAACTGCCTGTTGAAAGGTGGCACAGTCAGCTAGGGCATCCGTCATCTACCATAGCGCGTCATGTTCTTAGCCAGAATGATATTCCCTTTTCTAGTAGCGAGTTGAATAAAGAAGGAGTGTGTGATGCATGCCAAATGGGCAAAAGTCACCAACTTCCTTATCCTAGTTCAAACAGTGTGTCTAAAGCTCCTTTAGAGCAAATTTTCTCCGATGTATGGGGGCCTGCCCATGATTCTATCAATAAAAAAAACTACTATGTGTCTTTCATTGATGATTACAGCAAATTCACGTGGATATATCTCCTTAAGCACCGATCCGAAGTGTTTAAAGTCTTTCATGAATTTCAAACCCTTGCTGAAAGGTTGTTCAATAAGAAAATAATCACTATGCAAACAGACTGGGGTGGCGAGTATGAACGTCTAAATTCCTTTTTTCGTCAATCAGGAATCACTCACCATGTCTCCTGTCCCCATGCTCATTAGCAAAACGGGTCAGCAGAAAAAACTATACACCCTATATTTAGGAACGGAGGGAGTATACTATTGATATATTGTTTCATTACGTCAGTGGCCAACCCGAAAAGTATACCCGAATTGTTGTCCTGATTTAAGTTTCTGCCATGTTATTTTGTTAATATTGTTTTTTTGCCAATTATGATTATTCTATAGAAGGCCTTCTTGGCGATGATGAATTCATCTATGGAACATTTCAGTGTGATTCAGCAAAATCTGAATCTGGCTTCGATCTAGATGCATGAAGCTTGCCAAGCATGTGAAGTGATACTAGCTTGCACAAACCTGGTATCTTCAGGTCTTTTGATAATAAGTATAAAAGTCTACTCAACAGCGGAAAATTTTAAATTGGCTTTCTAGCATAACAAATGTAATGTTCTTTCTGTGTTGATTTCTAAGCTGCAGTTTTGTGTGATGTGAATACATACATGGTAATTGTAAGTGTGAAGTTTGCAGGATAGGAGGCTTTGTGTGGTAAGAAAGAATTTGTCACTCATGTTTATGGGATTGTGGAACATCTACGAGAACAAGAAAATTAGGTGCAAACATGGTAGAATTTTGGGAGTAAATATTATATCTACTCTTTTGCTTCATTTGTTGAGATAGAACTAGGCAACACAAATGTGAGGATTGATTCAACCATTTTTGTACGAAGAGAGGACAAACCCACCTCTTCCTTTTTTGGAGGTAGACGACAACCACACATTAGCATGCAGCACATGCACAGCTGTTGTATTACTCCCTCCATTCCCTTATGCAAGACCACTGTCGAAAATACATTTTGCATCAATACAAGGCCATCAACAGTAATCGAGACAAAAATTAATGATGTTTCCTCGTACTAGCAACTTTTTAATACTTAGGCTGATCATAATGGGGAGTAACTTATACTAGTGTCATGCATATGACACTAGTCTAAATTACTACCTCCATAGTGCAAAGTATCTTAATAGTAGTGTCATAGATTGTTTCATTTATTGCCTTATAGACTCATTTTACCTCAGGAAGCGCTATGTTACAGTAACATATTATGTTACTCCAAGTGCCTCTCTCCTCATTAAATACTTGCCACATAAGCAAAATTATCTTGGCGTGTGTTAAATTACTACCTAAGTTACCCCCACTATGGCTAGCCTTACTCCCTCCGTCACGGTTTAGAAGACGTAAATGAGAAATCTCTGGGACCAAGGTAGTCCACGATTGGCTCTAGTTTCCTTTGCATGCGACTGAAAAATACCAGCGTAGTTAATAGCACAGCGCCTAATTGCTTGAAAAATCAATGAGCGGTAACCCCCATGGCCACTAAATGAGCATCCCTCACGCATGCATTGGTGGAGACCGATTCCAGGGGTCGATCTCACTTTCCTTCTTCTTCCGGCACTCCTTCCTTTTCTTCCCGCTCTCCTTCCTTTTCTTCCCGCACAGTTTCCATAGAAAAGGGGAAAATTTCGCCTCCAAAACTCTCCCGCCGATGATATCCCTGCTCCCAAATGCAAAACGTAATTAGACGCGCCAATTCTGCTATTTTTATACCCAAGCTGATGGAGTGATGGAGTCACACGAACAGACGCCGCTCATCTTCTTTCCTCCTCCATCCAATGGTGCCGCCGCAGCAAGGTGAAGAAGATCGCCGGCCTCCTCCTCTTGGCCTCCGTGGCTTTTCGCGAGTGGCCTTCCAACCCAGATCGCCGCCACCTGGACGACTTCCACCTCTTGGTCTTGCCGGACGCGCACCGCTGCCCTCTTTTCCATCGGCACGGCTGGCTTCAAGCGTGTTCCTCCTCCATCTGTCTTGCCTCGACGACGCGGCAGACTGTCACGACCATCTCGCCCTCCGGCACCTAATGAGGCCAGTTCCTCGAATTGGGGTACCTTGTCGGCGGTGGCGGGACGGGCAGTGGCGGCAGCGCACGATCATCTTCTTTCGCGGGGTTCAGTTTCAATGGCGGCGGGGGGATCTTGTTTGGCGGCAGCGAGTGCATGGGCTTCAACTTCAGAAGCGGCGCCGGTGGCATATGAATAGGAGGGAGCGGAGAGAGTTCATCCGGTGCTGCCATTGGTGGCAGCAGAACAGGTAAACCCTAATGTATCTAGATCATGTACTCCCTCTGTCACAGTTCATCTGCTGTAAACTATCATTTAGTTTATCTATTTTTCGTAGTTGTAGATCACGAATTAGATCACCTACTGTTTTGTAATTCTACTTCTTGTGTTTGTACTACCTCTCTCTCACTTTACAAGGCGTGCGCGTACCCCTAGGTCATCAATTTGATCAACCTAATACAAGTCATATATTACAAAAAAATATAACAATATAAACTTCAGATGTTCTATTTTCAAACGATATAATTTTTGTGTTATATAGTTTATATTATGGTGATAAAATTGGCAACCTAGGTGTACGCGTAAGACTTGTAAACTGAAATGGAGGTAGTAGTTCATCTGCTTTTTTTATTGTATATCATGTAGGCGTAGATCTTGTAAGATTATTACCTACTCGGTAGAATTTGTTCATCTACTATTTTGTTTTTTTAGAACGAAGGCTCAAGAAGAGCCCGGCTTTGAATTAACAAAGCCATCAACCGGCCAGGATTACATCTAACAAACAAAGGAAACAAAGAACAAAACAGCAAACCGATACAAGGTGCTGTGTAAAAGCTATCTGGCTACTACAAACTACTAGCATGGATATGGAAACTAAAGCACAAGTCCAGCTAGAAGTCGAAGAAGCCCTCCACGGCGAGCAGAACAACACGCAGGCACCAGCAAAGCTTGGGGAAAACAAACAGTAGTTGGAGGAGCTCCGTTGTCAGCTCCATGGGCTCTGGCCGTCGATGTCGCCCTCCTCCACCTCTGAAGGGGGCTCCCTGCCCCCTCGCCCTGGCACGAAGGGCGCCGATCCGTCGAAAGGTGGAGACGCCCACCCGAGGGCTAAAGAGCGACCGACGCCGTTGCCAACCGGAATACCACACCAGGACACCACCGCCAAACTACTTGGAGCTCATCCAAGGCAAGCATCGGCAATAACTGTTATCTGCACACGAGGAGAAGCAAGCTACACGGCAAGGCTTCTGAAGACCGAGCAACCCCCAACCGGAACAAGCACACTTCCCCCAAAGCTCACCAAAGACGGCACCCCCTTGAGGGTGACGGCGCCCACGGCGTCGCTGCCGCCCAATCCTGAGGGATTTGGGTTTTCACCTGGTCCACGAGCAACACGGGAGGAAGAGGAGGGGGAAAGGGGCATTTTTACCAGCGCCTACAGGTAGGGGACGGCGCCCATGGGCGTCGCCGCCGGCAGGCCGGCATAGCCAGCCACGGATTTCTCCGGTCCCCTCTCCCAACCCCCACCTCGAGAGCAGACAAGGCTACGGTGCCCGGAGGCCGCCGGAGAACGGATCTGAGACGAGGGTGACAGGAGGTTGAAGAGGAAGATGCCTTCAGATCTGATGCGGGTGCCCCGAGGCCACCGCGCACCACAGCCATCGCCCGCCGTCACCGCGCGCCCGCACGGCCGAGATGGACGGCCAGCACCCGTTGCCGCCGTTTGCTGAGGACGACGCAGCACCACCGCCCGAGGTCGCCACCTCGGCTCCGAGATCCTCCACAGGGGCGGAGCGACCAGATCCTCGCCGCCACCATCCCCGGCGGCCGCGCGGCGCTCCGGCGACCCCCTCCGGCGGCGACGAGGGAGAGGAAAAGGGGGAGGGAGCCCCGGCGGCGGGCTAGGGTTTGTGCCGCCCGGGTCGCCCCTGCGGGAGCGACGCGGGGGCCTTTTCAGTTTTCTCCTCGGCGGTATCTACTATTTTGTAAAAAAAATCCTAGTTATAGATCACGAAATAGATTACATACTCGGCATCTTCTTTCGTGGGATACAACTCTTTTGCCACCGGCAGGCTGCACCCTATGCAAAGAAAAATTGAACGATCACCGGGACGCCGCACCTGGTGCACACCCATGGATGTATGCATCCCACACACGTTGATTGCTTAACGACACCAGATAAAAGCGAGAGCTTTCATCGTAAGAGCAACGGGCCTATGTAAAGTAGAGGTAGCCGCCCTCTAGTCCTGCCGCACTTGCTTTCCTTGTTACAGACCGATCATCGATACTGCACGTACGTACATGCTGGGCGGACAAGCCGAGCAGTACGTAGCATGGTCATTCAAGCCACCTTGAATGCATGCATGTGTTGCCATGCACTTGGCACGTACGAGCAGAGAGAAAGAACACGTACGCGGTAGCTACGCTCGGCATGCACGGGAGGTACGTAATACTAGTAGTAGTAGAATAGAACCGATCGTACGTGTCGTCCCGACGCTCGGCGCACATGGACGGTGCCGAGGCATCGTGCATGCTTACATGGAGATAGACAGGCGCCAAGCAGGGGTGCAAAGCAAAGGATCTAGAGTAGGCACGTACGTTGTTTCATGGATCCATGGGTGCTAGCTAAGCTAGTACAGTACTGCCTAATTTACTACCCAGCGGCCAGAAATGGAAACCTAGCTAAGCAACTGCAGCATCGATCATCACATGCACTGCGATGTAATGCAGCCGAAGGAAAGGGCATATAAACTTGGGCAGAGATCTGTCGAGGCACAGCACGGCTGGAACCTCCAGTTGACACACAGACACAGGTCACAGCTAGCTACTCTCTCTCTCTCTCTCTCTCTCTCTCTCTCTCTCTCTCTCTCTCTCTCTCTCTCTCTCTCTCTCTCTCTCTCTATCTCTATCTCTCTTTTCTACTCCGGCGCCCGCGATCGAGATGGAGGCTGGTGGTGCGCCGCCGCTGCTGGTATCGGAGCAGGAGCCGCAGGTGCGCCGCCAGGGCGCATCCGTGCGGTGGCGAGGGTGCACGTCGTCCTCGGCTTGGCGGCGGCGGCCTTTGCCGTCTGCGTCGCCACCCTCCACCCCGAGCTGAAGCAGCAGGAGGGTGAATGCGCGGCCACCGAGGCTGACGTGGTGACCATGCGCACCCACGGGCTGCTGCTGCTGCTCTCCGCCAGCGCCCAGGCAGCGGCCGCGGCGGTGGCCGCCTTGGCGCCAAACTCGAGGTCGTGGCTCTCCTGGAGCTTCACCGCCTTCGCGCACGCCATCAGTGCCGTGACCTACTTCCAGCACCTCATCCGCACCTTCGTCTCTGCGGCCACCGTCGCCGTCGGCAGCTGCCCTGGGCACATGCACGCCCACAAGTCCGAGTTCATCGCCCACGGCGTCCTGCTCTTCGTGCCGCTCTGCCTCTTCTTCGCCCACGGCGTGGACGCACTCTTCGGCGACCTCAGAGCCCTCATAGCCGCTTGATTAGCTTGTCCACTACCATATGATATGGAGTCGAGTACTCTATCCATCTATCAATTAGTTAATGTTGGATTAGTGTGGCACTAATTTATCGTTAATTTGTGTGCGTCATGCTGTGATGGAAGCACATATAGTAGTAGTATATCAGTAATGGTAGATGGATGCATGATGCATGGTGGGTGATGAGATCGATATATGTGTGTGCTTCTGTGATTCTGTCTGAATGTTAAACCGGTGCTGCTAGACTGGTAGCTGCTGTGATGTGCTTGTGGCTTTTTTTTTAGATGTGCAAAGATTAGATTGAAAAATGTGCTCCTTGTGTGTTTCAAGCCTGTTCTTCTTCGATCTTAAGAATTAAGTTTGTTTTTTTTAAGAAAAGGAGGACGACCCCCAGCCTCTGCATCTGGGCGATGCATACGGCCATTTTATTAATTATTGACACAAGACCGTACAGAGTCATACAACAATAAGTCTAAAGCCACCAAAACAAGCAACAACTGTCGCTATCCCTATCCAGTTGATGTAGGGGCGCTGAAAGTTTGGGCCTAATACCAAACAGACCACGCAGCCAAACCTAAACATCTAAAGACTTGAGGTCCCACCCAGAACGCCTGCCTGGTATGGGCACCCACCAGTCTGGCGTGCTTCTCAACCAGGACCCCTGCCGGGTATGAGGCCGCCGCAGCCGCTTGCCACCAATCCATCTTCAGAGCTGTACTGCTGTACCGACCTTGCCAGGCCTATCTGCCATCAACGCCACCATGACGCCAGACAGCTTCCACCTCCTGCATGAGTCCATCTCCGCGCATCAGACGCCGAGTCTCCACAGCGCCACGCCGCCGAGATCCGCCACCATCAATGTGTAAGATGAAGCACCGCTCCACCAAAGTCGCCGTCCTCTAGTCCCTCGAGCCCGTGTGCACCTCCAAGAATGACGCCCCCAGGGGGGAAACGACACCAGAGAGCCGCCGTCATCCGATCTACTGATCTAGGGTTTCCCCCGGAGGTAGCAGAGAGTGGCCTTGAACTTCTCCACGACGATGCCTTCAGTAAGGGAACGACGCAGACAGCGTCGCCATCGCCATCCTTGGCAATAGCTAATAGCAGGTTTTCACCCGGATCTGATCGAAGACCTCCATCCCTCGTGCACGGGTCGCCGCCATCCTTGCCAGGATCTGGATGATCCCGCTGCCTCAGCAAGGAGAAGCCCCCCACCGAGACCCGCCGGCCGAGCAGGGGAAGCCGAGACCACGCCCGCAGGATCAGATCCGCGATGGATCCATGCCCGCGCCGCCGCCCCGGAATCAGCCCCGCGCGCAGCCGCCACCGCCTGCCGAGGCTCGCCGCCGCGTGCCCCGCGCCCCGCCACCGCTCGCCGAGGCCTGCCACCTCGCGCCAAACCGCGAGCGCCGCAGGACACCGCCACCTGCCGCCTAGATCCGCCGCCCGCGGAGGAAGGGGAGTCGGGAGAGGGAGTCCCCCCGCCGCCGCCGTCTGCCACGCGGGTTTCACCCGGCGGCATCACCCGGCGGCGGCGCGAGGAGGGGAGAAGGAGAGGACGGCGGCGGCCCTAGGGTTGGAGAGCCCCTGAGTCGCCCAGGGCGGGGGCGACGCGAGGGACGCGAGGGCTTCTGTTTTTTTTCATCAAGAATTAAGTTTGTTACCAAAATCGTCCGTTTCTTGTTATCTCACACTTCCAGTGCTGCTGAAATGTTGCAATTATTGTTCTTGTGCTAATTACTCAACTCAACATATATAAAAGGCAGACAGAAACATACATAGTGGTGGTAGTTTCATGCATAGTTGCCGCCTTCGTGGCGGACCCCTGGAGGCAGCTCATCGCCGCGTGCTTCGCGTCCTTGGCGAACGGCGTCAGCCTCGTCGCCTTCTTCCACCTCGTCTGCGCTTCCACCGGTCTGGCTGTCTTCGCCTTCCACAGGTGCCACGGCCACCTGCTCGCCCACAGGGCCATGTTCATCGCCCACGTCCTCCTGTTCACCAGGGGCATCGCCCTCTGCTTCGCCCTCATGCCCCGGGGCTAGCGTGACTGTCCACTACATCACCGCCTTTGCTCTCGAGTCGAGTAGAAGTAAAATCGTCCGTTTCTTGTTATATCGCAGACTTCCAATGCTGCTGAAATGATGCAAATAATGCTTTTGTGCTAATTACACAATTATTCAACATATATAGAGGCAGACATGATAGGAACATTGTAGTTCCATGCAAAGGTGAATCGATCGATGCACTGCTGCACCACCCAGCCAGAAAATGGAGCCAAATGCGTACAACTTCCCACCATGGGAGAGAGAGAAGGAGAGATGCACTAGCTTGCCAGCTCCATCCAATCATCACCCTACTGTAAAATCTCACCTTTAGATGAACTTGGCTACATTTTTTTTCGATCAACAAAGGCTCGCCCCCAGTTCCGTTTTCATTGAAAACGAAACCCAACATACTCCCTCCATTCCCTTATACAAGGCCACTATGAAAAATACAATTTGCATCTATACAAGGCCACTAACTGTAATCAAGGCAAAAATTAATGATGTTTTCTCGTACTACCAACTGTTTTAATACTTGCATGCATGTAGTCATTATGACATCGTGCTACTTCCTTCTAATTCCTTCCTTGCATGCATGTGGGCGTATTAATGATCCCAGTTAACGAAAAGAAAAGTAACTTGTAAAACAGTCATTAAATTTTTCCTTGGTACCTATAATTTGAGTTTGTGGCCTTGTATAAGGGAATGGAAGGAGTACAATTTTCTTTTGGCAGGTACCCAACATACAAAGTTCAGAAGTAAGTAAAGCCCTGCGCTTTCATAGCAGACATTTTATTTCTAAGAGGAGCGTGAACTTAATTAATTTGTAGTTTAAATTTTGTATCACTGTAGAAGTTACTTGTGTCAATTCATTGAACTGTCTCTACATCTTTACGTGACCATTTTGACATGCTATCGTGGCTTGGGAGATTTGATACGGCGTGCAATTCTCAAGTTACTTATATAACAAGCTGTCCTTTCGACCCCTTCACGAGGCTATATATTCTACGCATCATATATTCATTTGTACATGTACATCATTACATACACGAGGTGTGCTTCAGTGCACTCCCTTTAAAAAAGCTTATGATTTTTGATGTGAATTAGGGTGGAGATTAAAACTTACCCCTTCGTTAAAAGGTAGCTAGTCCTTTTCAGATTGACTATATCTTCTAATCGAGCTCAATCTCCACTCTTTTGAAAACATGAGTTGCTATACCTAGCATGAGGCGGCCTAAAGTATTGAACGAGCACAGAACCGTGTCGCCTTAGGAAACCACCGTCCCCGATGCACTGAACACACCAAGCTATTGTGAGAGAGGAGAAGCGTCCGCCCTCTCGCTCCAGGCCGTGGAGTTCCGATTTTGACAGGCGATAGCGAGGACCAAGGACGGCGACCACGAGGGCATGTGTAGAAGATAGGAGTCCAATGGAACCACTCCACACTAGAGTTGAAGAAGCTCCACCATGAAATAAGCATGCCTGAAGACGCCGGCGTGTTGCAACCGAATGGCACCTGAGTTCGTCGATGACGCATGGCGGCAGCTATGCATGTGCCCTACGCTGCCCACTGGGAGACAGCTGCATGGGGTACCCGCTAGCTAGTCAGTCCCTGAGACAACTTCTCCTATTTAGCGACCTGCATGGTGGGGGGTAAGAGCATCTTCAACAGGCGCCCAAAAACTGGGTCGCATGCTAAAATCCGGGTTTTTTGGGCTCTAGACAGCTCCAGCAGAAGCTGTAAAACAGTGCGCGCGCAAAAAAGGGTTGGGTTGGCGCTAAAAAAACGCTATCAAAAGCTGCAAATTTGAGGCGCTGGATTACGCGCGCTTCATAATTTACGCTGCCCGTTCTTTTGGGCGCGTAGTTTTGGGCATCTGCTAAAGCAACATTGGGTCCGGCGCACTAAAAATGCTACAGTGGCGCTAAAACTATTTTAGGGCACGAAATTTTTGTGCACCTGTTGAAGATGCTCTAAGCGCACAAACATGCACGCCCTCCCTCCTTCCGCTCATTATTTGGGCGCGCGAGGGGTATGCGATCGATTGCTATTACCCGAGCAACATGGGGAATAGGACCCGCACTAGGAGAGAGAAGCACACCTCTAACTAGCCTTGAAATTCTATATGATCCTATACAGATGTGGCCCATTATTTCTATAACTAGCCTTGAAATTTCAACCGGCACCGATCCTTTGTAGCTTGTGTCTATATATCACGTTTAGCCCCTTGCAAGGTCACACCCATCTTCTCTTGTGCTAACAAGTGGCGTAATGTATGTGCGCTACTTGTCACAACATGGGTGTTTTTCCTTCTTACCTTAGATTAAACTTTTAAACGTTTTATCTCTTGTACCTTATGCGCAAATCTTCAACCATTTTCATTGTTGGATTTCCCTTAAGATCTTTGAAACTAGATTCCATGTTAATAGGTTTTGATGAACTCTTTTTTTTCACAAAAGCCGGAAAAATCAAAATCGATAAAAGCAAAAACGAACACCAAAAAACCCGCAACCGTCCAAAGGGCAGAAATATTCACTTGAATTCTATTAAAAAAATTAAAATATTTTAAAATATATTTGAATTTCTGTGTACTACTAAAATATTTTGGCTGAAAAGTATATATTCAACTGTCTATCGAAATTACTGAAATTAGGTGAATTTCATCGAAATCTCGCTGAAAGTCAGAACCATGGCCGTAGCTACTAGTAGAGATCGTGGCAGGGCGGAAATCTGTGGGGTGGCGAGGGTGCACCTTGCCATCGGCGGCTGCTGCTCTCTCCCGGCGCCCAGGTAGCGGCGGTTACGGTGGCAGGCCCAGGTGGCTTATCAGTAGGCACATGTTTAACATCTGTATATCAATTTCATTCTTAGAGAATGGCTCTTCCAAAACTTGCAAGGAGATATTACTTATACGAGAATATGGTGCCAGTCGTGTATTTTACGAGTTTGTGGACTGGATGCGAACACAATACGCAAAGATAAGTTGCGGGGTTCATCCAGTCCTTGATGTGGCATACCTCGCCGAGGAAATTTCTCAGCGATGGTTGGCTTTGAGCTTGCAAATATACTCCTTGAGTTTTCTCCTTATTAGTTTTTCTTGCTTTTAACTAATGTTTCTTCTTTTCGTTTTTTATCTTAATTTTTTGAACCATGTAGAAGAGTTGCGAGTAAATTCATTTAAAAAAGGTGATACAAGGAATGATCCCATAAAAGTGATACGACATAAACTGAAACGACTTAAGGATCACAACAAGACTTAGCGATCCACAACACAGAGACGAGCAAACCAAACCCAGCCTAGTTTTTAATCGCAATGCATATCTTTGATGTATTTTTTTATATTAAGGAAATTGCCAGAGCTCCTATATTATCAGCAAATAACAACCATGTGGGTCGTAAGATGCACCACCCATTTTCCTTGTTCAATTTCATGACCAAACTTTCCGTTCTTGCAATGCATGAAAGCATGCAATTTATAAATCCAATGACCAGACGGATGGAAAGAAACTAAAGAGCGTTAGGGATAGACTGCTTTTTTTCTTTTCTTTTTTCCAGATATGGACATTATATTTTGCTTTCTTACTCTTAACAAGTTATTGTATATGTTATCTCTCTTTTCCTTACCAAAGTTATGGTGGAAGTCTATAGCTAGCATTGTTGACAACGTAAACTTTTCATCTTGTCATACACCCGCATGTGAGTGCAGGCCCCACATGCAAACCATGCAAACTCTACCCATGCGCACCGTTCGGTTCAGCGGATGCACTGATGAAACTGCTTTGCCCATAGCCAGAAATGGAGGTTTGCCCCAAATGCTGCAAGCTCTAGCTAGCTATATAGAGCGTCACATGCATCGTCTCTGCCCGGTCGATCATACATCCAGAAATTTCCCATCTCAATGAAATTTCCAGGGCCCCGTCCTTTTTGCAGAAAGATAATAATAATGATACTAACCATGTGGGTACTAGGATGCACCACCAATTTGCCTTGTCCCATCTCATGACCAAGCTTTCCCTTCTTGGCAATGGATTGGACAAGGAAAGCATATCAGATGATAGTTGGATAGAAAATTCGAAGAGCGTGAGGGAATAGACTGCTCCTTTTTCTTATTTCTTTTTTCAAGATAAAGGAATATTGTGTGTTGTTTTACTTTTACCATGTTAATGTGGATGTTTTCTCTCTTTCATTAAAAAAAGGTGTTCGTTCTTGTAAAAATAAAATAGAAAGTTACTTTGTCTATGAGATGGTGGATGACTATCTAGCATTATTGACTACTGGTACGTAGCTTTTCATCTGGTCATTCACCAGCGGAAATGCTGCATGTGAGTGCAGATCCCATATGCAAGATGACTTAGAGCATCTCCAATAGATGGTCCAAATTTTGACGGTCCAAAATCGGAGATGTAAATTTTGGACCGCCAAAAAGTGCATTTTGGAGCTTCGAAAAAAGGCCAACTCCAACAGATGGTCCAAATTCATGGTCCAAAAGAGCAACTCCAATAGATGGTACAAATTCATGGTCCAAAACATACTATCCAATCATCCATGAAATGAAGTGGCCACTAGCATAGCAATCTCCTCTTCTTCATGCAAATCAAATTCCTCGTCCGACGATGAATCATCCACGAAAGAGAAGTCAACCGAGCTCATCTACAATGCACACAACCACCGTCAAACATACTATCCAATCCCAAGTTAAATCATCAAGTTTTGTCATTTTTTTACCTTGAGGAATTTCGTCGAACACCTTGTGTGCGCGGTGGAAGAAGATGGCCGCCGGTTGGATTGGCTGCTGCGGTCGGCTCCGGACGGCGGCGGTGATAAGAAATGAGGTAGGAGGCCGGCCAAGAGGAGCTCGGTGGGCGGCGAAGACTAGTTCGGCAGCCTTGCTCCATTACCGTTTACAAGACTCCATGCACGCCAAGCTCCACGATTAACAGACTTTGCTGAATCAAAATGGATGTGTTTCATCTATAAAAAATGGATGTGTTTCATCAGTGAGTTCGTCATTGCCAAGAAAGCCTTCTATAATATGATCATAATGAAAGGAAAAGGAATAAAAGTAAAACAACATGTCAGTTATTTGAAGCAGGACATCAGTTCGGATGTACTGTTAAGCGTGGCTACTAAACTTAATTTATTTGGGTCTATGTACCCCCTATGTACTTGCGTAGTTGCATTCTTCACCACTGGTGTTTACTTGCGCCACAATTTTGAAAGGCTCTCTCCCTGAACTAACTACAACATGAATCATATTGTGAGCAGGAGAGAAATTGGAGCAAGGCACCTTAGGTGCTGCTGCTGTATTCATCCAGTATATATGGTGTTACAGGCGCATGAGAGAGCGCAGTGTACAAGGGCGATCGTGCGCCAGAGGTGGAGATCGTGCGCTAGCGCACGTCCAGGACAGCCTATGTGGGTTGACTAGGTAGTTTCGTCTGACACCCCGCCGCAGATGAAGCGTCCGGAGGGTGGATGCACAAGATGGATCGAAACTCCTGAAACGCTGGCGTCGGCAGTCCTTTCATCATGACATCCGCGAACTGTTGCGTTGCGGGGACATGTAGAACTCGCAACTGTCCAAGAGCAACCTTCTCGCGCACAAAGTGTATGTCGAGCTCTATATGCTTCGTGCGGTGATGGTGCACTGGATTAGCCGCCATGTAGACCGAGGAAATGTTGTCGCAGTAGACCACGGTTGCTTTGGACAGCGGGGCATGCAGTTCGCCGAGGAGTTGGCGGAGCCGACAACATTCGGCAACGGCGTTCGCGACCCTGCGGTACTCAGCTTCAGCGCTTGATCGCGAGACGGTGGGCTAGCGCTTCGACGACCAGGAGATGAGGGAGTCGCCGAGGAAGACAGCATAGCTCGATGTCGAACGGCGCGTGTCCGGGCATCCAGCGCAGTCGGTGTCGGAGTAGGCGACGAGGTCGAGGGAGGAGGAGCGGCCGATGTGCAGCCCATGTGTCGAGGAGCCGCGGACGTACCGGAGGATGCGTTTGACGAGCGTCAGATGCTTCTCGCGCGGGCCATGCATCGCGAGGCATGCTTGTTGTACCGCGTACGCCAGGTCCGGCCTGGTGATGGTCAGATACTGCAGTGCGCCGACGATACTGCGGTAGTCCGAGGGATCGTCCACCGGCGCCCCGGCATCGCCGGAGAGTTTGATGTGCGTGTCCACGGGCGTGCTCACCGGCTTGCACCTGACCATGTTGGCGCGATCCAAGAGCTCGTTCGCGTACTTGCTCTGTGAGAGGAAGAAGCCAGCGCTATCGTGCCGGACCTGGATGCCGAGGAAGTACTGCAGTGGGCTGAGATCCTTCATCGAGAACTCGGCAAAGAGCTGGCGCTGGAGGTGTTGCAGAAGCGTGGACGTCGAGGCCGTGAGGACGATGTCATCCACATACAGAATAAGGTACGCCACCTGCGCACCGTGGCGAAGAACAAACAGGGAGGGGTCCGCCCGCGCCGCCACGAAGCCCATCGACCGGAGGAAGGCAGCGAAGCGGTCGAACCAGGCACGGGGCGCCTGCTTCAGCTAGTACAGTGATGGATCGAGCAGGCAAACATGGTTGGGCCGACGTGCGTCGACGAATCTAGCAGGTTGCTGACAGTAGACCCGCTCGGTGAGGAAGCCCCGGAGGAAGGCATTGTTCACGTCCATTTGGTGGATGGGCCAGTCCTGCGCGACGGCGATGGCGAGCACGGCGCGGATGGTGGCGGACTTGACCACTGGCGAGAATGTTTCGTCGAAGTCGACGCCAGGGTGTTGCAAGAAGTCGCGGACCACCCAGCGCGCCTTGTACCTCTCCAGCGAGCCGTCATCTTTGAATTTGTGGCGGAAGAGCCACTTGCCGGTGACGATGTTGGCGTCGGCTGGCCGTGGCACGAGGGACCACGTCTGGTTCGTCATCAGGGCCCTGTACTCCTCCTGCATTGTAGTTAGCCAATGTGGATCTCGCAACGCAGCGTGCACACTCTTAGGGAGGGGGGAGATGTCAGCAGTGGTGGTGGTGGCTAGGTTAGCATCGGCGTATTTAGGGTTTGGGTGAAACTTGCCTAGTTTGATGCGAGTGATCATGGTGTGCATAGGGACAAGGCTGCGAGTGGACCAGCGGGCCAGAGCAGCCGGCGGGTCTGCATGTGTTGGTGGATCGGCTGTCGCCGACGGCCAGGAGGCTGGAGTCTCGTGCGAGCACGTAGGTGTGACAGGGGAGGTGGGTGAGGTCTGTGGCGTGGCCATGGTAGCTGGATTAGATGGCGTTTGTGTTGCTGAGCTAGTTTGTTTGGGCACCGTAGCATAGCAGGAAGAAGATGGGCGTGGCCATGTGGTTCGAGGCTGACGTGGGAAATGGAGCGGGAATGGTGGGGACTGGTCGTCTTCCGGTGATGCAACGGCGGCGGACTCGTTGTCGGTGGAGAAGGGAAAGTGATGCTCGTCAAACACCACGTGACGTGAGATGATCACGCGACAAGTGCTACGGTTCAGACAACGATACCCTTTGTGCTCCAGCGAGTAACCAAGGAACACGCAGGGGTGAGAGCGCGGCACTAGCTTGTGGGCGCTGGTGGCGGTGAGGTTTGGGTAGCAAAGGCAACCGAACACGCGGATGGCATCGTACGTGGGATGTACACCATAGAGGAGATGAAATGGTGTGTGGTTGTGGCGAGCATGGCAGGGACGACGGTTGAGGAGGAACGTGGAGGTGTTGAGAGCTTCAACCCAAAATGTGTATGGCATGCAGGCATGAGTGAGAAGAGACCATGTGATGTCGTTTAGGGTGCGAAGAACACGCTCTACCCGGCCATTTTTGGGCGAGGTGTAGGGACATGACATGCGGAGTTGGATGCCCTCAGCTGAGAAGAATGGACGTGCGGCAAGGTTGTCAAATTCGCGGCCATTATCAGTTTGTATTGTGAGGAGGTTTAGGTTAAAGTGGGAGCGCACAAACGCATGAAAATGCTTGATGGTGGGAAGCACAGATGATTTATGTCGCAGGGGGAAGGTCCATGCAAAGTGGATGTAATCATCTAGAAGCACGAGATAATATTGATAGCCTGACACACTGATTACAGGGGAGGTCCATACATCACAATGCACAAGTTGAAATGGAAAATACGACTGTCGGTGTCAAAACCGGCGGATCTCGGGTAGGGGGTCCCGAACTGTGAGTCAAGGCCGGATGGTAACAGGAGACAAGGGACACGATGTTTTTACCCAGGTTCGGGCCCTCTCGATGGAGGTAATACCCTACTCCTGCTTGATTAATATTGATGATATGGGTAGTACAAGAGTAGATCTACCACGAGATCAAGGAGGCTAAACCCTAAAAGCTAGCCTATGGTATGATTGTTGTATATGGAGTTGATGTCCTACGGACTACAACCCTCCGGTTTATATAGACACCGGATAGGGTTAGGGTTACACAGAGTCGGTTACAATGGTAGGAGATCTTGAATATCCGCATCGCCAAGCTTGCCTTCCACGCCAAGGAAAGTCCCATCCGGACACGGGACGAAGTCTTCAATCTTGTATCTTCATAGTCCTGCAGTCCGGCTGAAGGTATAGTCTGGCTACCCGAACACCCCCTAATCCAGGACTCCCTCAGTACCCCCTGAACCAGGCTTCAATGACGACGAGTCCGGCGCGCAGATTGTCTTCGGCATTGCAAGGCGGGTTCCTCCTCCAAGTCCTTCATAGAAGATTGTAGACACCAAGAGTAGTGTCCGGCTCTGCAAAATAAGTTTCCACATATTGTCATAGAGAGAATGATATAAACACAAATCAAATCTGCTGACGTATTCCGCAGTGCGTCATCACACTACGGCCAAGTCCTTTACTCGAATCGTTTTTACTTTTCCATCTCAGCACGTTTTGCGAGGCGGTTTCCTTGGCACGTCTTGTCAAAGCAGAGATCGTGTACCCCCTTTACGGGATTCTCATCAATACGGACGTGGGTAACCCAACCGCGCCATTTATCACGGCGCTTGGGAGGCAAGCGAGTTTTACTAGGCTGGTGGGGACGCACAACCGCATCCGCCCATATAAGGGGATAAGGATCCACCTTTTTACCTACGCCTTCTTCCTCCTTTGCCTCTCCATCTCCTGCGCACTCGAGCTCCAGCGCCCAAGCCCGCACTTCCCACCTCAACCTTCTCCAGCAATGTCCGGAGCGGGAGGCAAGTGGATGGTCTCCTCCGCTACGGAGGGCCAAGTCAAGAAGCTAAGGAAGGCCGGATACCTGTCTAAGTACATCGCGCACCGGCTTCCCGAAAAGGGTCAGCTTCTTCCCACCCCAAGGCCCCATGAGAGGGTAGTATTTCTTCCCCACTTCCTCCGCGGACTGGGTTTTCTACTCCACCCATTTGTCCGGGGGCTCATGTTCTACTACGGCCTGGATTTCCACGATCTGGCCCCGAACTTCATCCTCAACATCTCGGCGTTTATCATCGTGTGCGAGGCTTTCCTCCGTGTCCGCCCTCATTTCGGCCTCTGGCTCAAGACCTTCAACGTCAAGCCCAAGGTGGTGTGCGGCAGCCAGGCGGAGTGCGGAGGCGCCATGGCGGGCAAGATGGCCAACGTCCTATGGTTCGAGGGCTCTTTTGTGGAGAACCTAAAGGGGTGGCAATCCAGGTGGTTTTACATCACCGAGCCACGCGATCCGAACTGGATCGCAGCCCCCGAGTTCCGATTCGGACCCTCCACGCGGCTTATGTCTTGGAAAGAGACGGGCCTGTCGTGGGGTGACGAAAAAGAGGTGAGCGGATTGCAAACATGCATCCAGTCCCTGGTGAACAAGCGAATCCGGCTTTTTAATGTAATCCAGGTTATGCTCGTCCGCCGGATCCTCCCGTTCCAACAACGGGATTTTAATCTGTGGGAGTTCGACCCGGCGCAGCGCCAAACCCTTAGCAGGCTCTTCGACACGACGTACGAAGATGCATGGAAGGTGCTATTCAAGGGCACCGAGGCTCCCGCATCCGCTTCCGAGGACCGCGGATACAGCTCGCAGCGTCACGCTAGCGAGGTAAGCTATCTTCACCTTTTACAGGATGTTAAGCTTTTTTCATAGTTTGACTCTATGCGGGATCTAAACTCCCTTACCTTTGACAGGCTTGGCGAGCGATATCCGGACTGATTAACTGTCCGGCTCCGCTGCCCGAAGACCCAGCCCCAGCTCTACTAGTGAAGCTGCTGGTTCCGGCGCCTTATGTGGTGCCGGAGAAGAAGGCCAAGAAGAAGAAGACCACGGGGACTCGAAAGAGTGCCCGTAACATGGTGGTGTCGGACTCGTCATCCGACGAGTCCGAGACGCCCTCTTCCCGTGAAAACGAGGAGGAGGAAGAAGAAAACTCTCCCCCCCAGCAGAGGGAGGAGAGAAGAGGAAGGCCGCCCCAACGGGGGAGGCCGAGGGGTCTAGGAAATGGAAGACCCATCCGCTGGACTACTCCCCCGACGCCGAAGAGGGCGGAGAGGAGTGGCCAAACAGGGCCAAGCGTCCGGCGAAATCCTAAGTTCGGATATCAGAGTAACTCATGATGTTCCTTTGTTGCACAGCTTTCCCTAATGTCGAACGTAATTATGCAGCTCGCCCTGGGCCGAATTCAATGAATCGTCGGGCGGCTCCCTGGACTCATCGGACGTGAACTCAGTTCCGCCTGCTGTCTCCCCCCACACTGCAGACGACGCCGAAGTGGCGTCGCGACAAGCTTCGGGGCAGGAGGAGGTGGTCCCGGAGGAGCCGCAAGGCAACCTCCCGGACTCCAGGAGTGAAGGGGATAAGGCCCCCCAGGGCTCCAAGTCCGGCTTTGTGCCGGACACCACGCCGGAATCTTCCACAGTTCCGGACCGCGGTAGGCGAACTCCTTCCAAGAGGAGCAAGCCTTCTGAGCCGGCGGCCTCCGTCCAACCGGAGGTGCCGGACAATCTGCTGGAGGTGCTCGATGGCGCCTCCATCGACGAGGGGCACCGTACTATTATGAGTACGGTGATCCAGAAGGTTCAGTCCGTCAAAAGCGGACTGACTGAAGCTTGCGCTAGCCTTCTAACAGGCTTCGAGGTAAGTAAAAATATGTAAAAATATTACCGCATACACAGTAGCCCCTGATGCTCTGTTTGGCGTTCGGAAAGAAAAGCCGAATAGAGGATCTATTAAATATGCAGGAGTCTAACAAAAAAGAGTCAATATGCGTATGCAGGCTTCGCTGCTATCCACCGCCGCACTGACTGCGGAGGTGGGTGTCCTGAAGCAGGACTTTGAGCGGACCGAGCAAGAGCTCGGCCTTGCCAAGCGGTGCCTATAAAAAGGTGTGATTGCAAAAAGATAACAGGATTGTACTGCTTATTGTAGGGGTCACGACTAAGGTGGCGACCCTTAAGCAGGCGCTGTCTGAGGCCGAAAAGAAAATGGCCGCGGAGCGCACCGAGTGAGACAGACTTGGGGCTCAGGTCGGCGAGGTTCAGCAAGAGCTTCAGGCTCTCATGAAAAAATATGAGAGTTTGGAGCTTGAGTCAAAGGCGCAAGCATCCGAGCTCGCGACAGCCCTTGAGACTGCCAAGTCTGCCAAGGCCGAAGCCCAAAAGGCCCTCCAAGAGTTGGAGGAGATGAGGAAGATAGCAGCGGGTAAGGCATTCTTTATGCAAAGCAGAAATATAAAAGTAAACTACTTGTTACTTACCCGAATCCGGAGCTCTCCAGGGGCATTCGCAGATCTTCCCCGCAGCGTATCCGCCGCCGCCGCATTCTACCGAGCTGAAGAGGGCAGCTCGACGGAGAAGGTGTTATGGTCTCAGTATTCTGAGGCCGGACACCCTGTGCCCTTGAGCGACCAGCTGAAACAGCTGGTCGAGCTCCACAAGGCGGCGGAACAGGCCATGAAGGGCTTCATAGTTCGGCTGTGGCCCGGAGAGGCCCTGCCTGGGAGCTATTTCGGGCTGGTGCGGCGGCTGGTGGAGGCCTGTCCGAGGCTCGAGGTCATCAAGCGCTCCGTCTGCATCAAAGGTGCCCGTCGGGCCCTTGCCCGTGCAAAGGTGCACTGGGGTAAGCTGGATGGTGAGAAGCTTGTGAAGGACGGGCCGCCGCCGGGGAAGGAGCATCGCAAGCCCGAGAACTACTACAAGGATGTTCTTGCAGGTGCCCGCCTTGTGGCGGATGAATGTACCAAGGATGTGATTTTTGAATGAACTCGCTCGTGTTTATCCTTTGCGCTGAAAACTTGTTCATATGCGCTAAGCAATGCTTATTGAATTTAAAATATTACTTTCTGTGCGGCCGTTTATCAAAAAATTGAGAGATGGCTAGTCGTCGACTTCTGCCCCCATGCCACTAGTGCTGGGGTGTTCGGGATAAACCTGAGCACTCTTTTTCCCATAGTTGGGTCCTTCGAGGGAGGCGCTCAGCACAACGAACCAGGCAATCGGACTATAATGCTTGAACACTCTCACTTAGCCATAAAACTCTATAATTTTAAATTTCGGCGAAGCCCCTAGTTAAAGACCGAGTTCGGGGCGCTATCCACGCCTTGGCCGGACAAAGCCGGCTCCTCGCTCGAAGCGGCATAAGTCTTTAGGGACTCGAAAAACCTCTCGAACAGCGACCGGTCTCTCGCCTCATCATGACAGTCAGTTTTAGCTTTCTCCACTGAGGTGCTTAACCCAGCTGAACCGGGGCACAATCGCAGTGGTTCTCCTAGTGCTACCTTAGCCGATATAGCGGAACGTAAGGCACCAAAACATAGGAGCTGGGCAAAGCCAACTATTGACCCAAATCATGATTCGGAGCCGATGCATATAGTGCTATAAGTTCGGGGTGCCGCACTTGTGAAAGTGTACGGACTTCTCACACCATAATGAGGGGTACTGAAGCCCCTGGCGTGTTTGCCGTACCATGGTGTACGGGTGCAATCATGTCATTTAATAAACATATATGTGAAAAGAGGATAATGCGAAAAATAGACAAAAAGCTATGCATTGTTTATAGAGAGGCTATTTATCAAAGCCGAACGATACAAATAGTGCGATAAGCAAAAAGATATTGGACTATTTAACATGTCCTGACCAGGGGCAGGCTGCAGAATTGTATTCAAAACAGGTATACCGCTCGTAACAGAGATCATCTGGGAGTTCCATAATACGGCATGGCTTGTCTGCCTCCCTGGATCTGGCATCATTTGTGCGGCAGTCGAATTGCCGAACAGGTCGTACGAAGTATGGAGTCCTGAAAGTAAGAAAAAATTGAAAAAGAATCTGGCAGCCCCTAGTACGTTTTAAGCCGTATTTTGGGCGTGCCGTTATTGTGCCCCTTCCTCTGTGCCCATGGTATTTCAAGGTCGTAGTTATGTACGCGAGGCACTGGTTTCGCTATGTCGCGAGAGCTGGGGTTGGGGCCGCATTGCTACGCTTGGTCAGAACGTGCCAAGCGGTCCTGCTGTGGGTTACTCCGGGCGCGCTTGGCGGTGTCTGGCTTTTTAACGGCCGGACTGGAGAATTGCCTAAGAAGGCTACTTTGTACTTCCGCTGCGAGAGCCGCCGTGTGCTCCTCCGTACGGAGGGAGCGTTCGGTGTTTCCATTGACCGTGATTACTCCTCGAGGGCCTGGCATCTTGAGCTTGAGATATGCATAGTGCGGCACCGCATTGAACTTTGCGAATGCGGTTCGTCCGAGCAGGGCGTGATAGCCACTGCGAAACGGGACTATATCGAAGATTAACTCTTCGCTTCGGAAATTGTCCGGGGATCCCAAGACCACGTCAAGTGTTACTGAGCCTGTACAGTTGGCTTCTACACCTGGTATAACGCCTTTAAAGGTCATTTTTGTGGGCCTAATCCTTGAGGGATCTATGCCCATTTTCTGCACTGTATCCTAGTAAAGCAGGTTCAGGCTACTGCCGCCGTCCATGAGGACTCTTGTGAGATAAAATCCGTCGATGATTGGGTCGAGAACCAATGCGGCGAAGCCGCCAGGATGGATGCTAGTGGGATGGTCCCTTCGATCAAAAGTGATCGGGCAGGAGGACCATGGGTTGAACTTTCGGGCGACTGGCTCCATCGCGTATACGTCCCGTAGCGCATGCTTCCGCTCCCTCTTGGGAATGTGGGTTGCGTATATCATGTTCACCGTCCGCACTTGTGGGGGAAAGCCCTTCTGTCCATTGTTGTTCGGCGGCCTGGGCTCCTCCTCGTCGTCGTTGTGCAGCCCCTTGTCTTTGTTTTCGGCTCTTAACTTGCCTGCCTGCTTGAACACCCAACGATCCCTGTTAGTGTGATTGGTTGGCCTTTCGGGGGTGCCATGTATCAGGCATAAGCGGTCGAGTATTCGGTCCAAACTGGACGGGCCCTGAGTATTCTTTTTGGGTGGCTTTTTCCGCTGACCGGATTTATAGCCTCTGAATCCGGCATTGACTGCCGTGTCTTCATTGCTGTCGCTGCTAACGCGGCGTTTTTGCTTATTCCGACGTGTCCTGCCACTTTTGTCCTTGGTATCCGAATTACTAGGGTTCTTTGATAAGTTGTTACTGCGAGCTAGCCAGCTGTCTTCTCCCGCGCAAAAGCAGGTCATGAGTGTCGTGAGGGCTGCCATAGATTTCGGCTTTTCCTGTCCCAGGTGCCGGGCAAGCCACTCGTCGCAGATGTTATGCTTGAAGGCTTCTAGGGCCTCTGCGTCCGGACAGTCGACTATCTGATTTTTCTTTGTTAGGAACCATGTCCAGAATTGCCTGGCCGATTCCTCTGGCTGCTGAATTATGTGGCTTAAGTCGTCGGCATCCGGTGGTCGCACGTAAGTGCCCTGGAAGTTGTCGAGGAATGCGGCTTCCAGGTCCTCCCAAGAACTGATTGAATCTGCTGGCAAGCTGTTAAGCCAATGCCGGGCCGGTCCTTTAAGTTTGAGCGGGAGGTATTTGATGGCGTGTAGATCATCGCCGCGTGCCATGTGGATGTGAAGGAGATAATCCTCGATCCATACCGCCGGATCTGTTGTGCCATCGTATGATTCGATGTTTACGGGTTTGAAACCCTCTAGGATTTTATGATCCATTACTTCATCCGTGAAGCATAGCGGGTGTGCGACGCCTCTGTACTGGGCTATATCACGACGCAGCTCGGAAGAGCTATGTCTGTTGTGTTCGGCCCGGCCGGATTTGTTGTATCCTGAGTGTAGATCATCGTCACGTGCCGTAGGGCGCCTGCGCGATTCATAGATCGATCTTGTTTGTCTTGCCTTATCCTCCAGTACGTCTCGCGGGTCTGGCGCATTTTCTCGTGCCTTAGTTGAGCGGCGTCGGGGCATGGCTTCTGTTGAGGGCCGAGAGGCCTCTCTGTCGCGGCCGCGAGGTGGCCGGTCTGCCATGTCGTGCGCTGGTAATGTAGGTGCTTCCTCCTCTGATCGGGGTAGTGGCTTGCGCTTTGGGTAAATCTTGGAGGGGCGTTCGAGTTCATACTCTTCGGCTGCGAGGACCTCAGTCCATCTGTCAGCTAGCAAATCTTGGTCAGCTCTAAGCTGTTGCTGCTTTTTCTTGAGGCTGCTTGCCGTGGCTAAAAGCCTGTGTTTGAAACGCTCTTGTTCGGCGGGGTCTGATGGTACGACGAATTCGTCGTCATCGAGGCTTGCCTCGTCTTCGGAGGGAGGCATATAGTTATCATCCTCGACCTCCCGGTGTGCCGCTCTCTCATGAGGACTGGCTTCTCCATCTTCCTGTGCCGAATCTTGCTGGGGTGGGTGTTCTTCGGCGCTATCCGGGGTAGTATTATCTCCCGTGCCGGAATCACCGTTTTTGCTTTGGCGGGATTTAGAGCGGCGCCGCTGACGCCGGCGCTTTGGCTGTTTCTTGGAGGTGTCATCCCCCGCTATTCCATCACCATCTCCATCTTTTGGAGTATCCACCATATATATGCCATATGACGAGGTGGCCTTCCAGCGCCCTACAGGTGCTGGTTCCTGTTCGTCTCCTACATCGTCGTCCATACCGTCGATGTCTTCGGAGCCGAAGTCAAGCATGTCGGTTAAATCGTCGACAGTGGCTACAAAGTGGGTGGTGGTGTTGGGGAACGTAGTAATTTCAAAAAAATTCCTACGCACACGCAAGATCATGGTGATGCATAGCAACGAGAGGGGAGAGTGTGATCTACGTACCCTTGTAGATCGACAACGGAAGCGTTTGGTTGATGTAGTCGTACGTCTCCACGGCCCGACCGATCAAGCACCGAAACTACGACACCTCCGAGTTCTAGCACACGTTCAGCTCGATGATGATCCCCGGACTCCGATCCAGCAAAGTGTCGGGGAAGAGTTCCGTCAGCACGACGGCGTGGTGACGACCTTGATGTACTACCGTCGCAGGGCTTCGCCTAAGCACCGCTACAATATTATCGAGGACTATGGTGGAAGGGGGCACCGCACACGGCTAAGAATATGATCACTTGGATCAACTTGTGTGTCTAGGGGTGCCCTCTACCCCCGTATATAAAGGATCCAGGGGAGGAGGCCGGCCGGCCCTCTATGGCGCGCCAAGGTGGAGTCCTCCTCCTAGTAGGAGTAGGACTCCTACTAGGAGGGGGGAAGAAGTGGGGAGGGAGAGGGAAAGGGGGGGCGCCGCCCCCCTCTCCTAGTCCAATTCGGACCAGGGGGGAGGAGGCGCGCAGCCCACCTCTGGCAGCCCATCTCTCTCTCCACTAAGGCCCATATGGCCCATTACTTCTCCCGGGGGGATTCCGGTAACCCTCCGGCTCTCCGGTTTTCTCCGAAATCACCCAGAACACTTCCGGTGTCCGAATATAGCCGTCCAATATATCAATCTTTATGTCTCGACCATTTCGAGACTCCTCGTCACGTCCGTGATCACATCCGGTACTCCGAACTAACTTCGGTACATCAAAACTCATAAACTCATAATATAAATGTCATCGAAACCTTAAGCGTGCGGACCCTACGGGTTCGAGAACAATGTAGACATGACCGAGACACGTCTACGGTCAATAACCAATAGCGGAACCTGGATGCTCATATTGGCTCCTACATATTCTACGAAGATCTTTATCGGTCAGACCGCATAACAACATACGTTGTTCCCTTTGTCATCGGTATGTTACTTGCCCGAGATTCGATCGTCGGTATCTCAATACATAGTTCAATCTCGTTACCGGCAAGTCTCTTTACTCGTTCTGTAATACATCATCCCGCAACTAACTCATTAGTTGCAATGCTTGCAAGGCTTAAGTGATGTGCATTACCGAGAGGGCCCAGAGATACCTCTCCGACAATCGGAGTGACAAATCCTAATCTCGAAATACGCCAACCCAACATGTACCTTTGGAGACACCTGTAGAGCTCCTTTATAATCACCCAGTTACGTTGTGACGTTTGGTAGCACACAAATTGTTCCTCTGGCAAACGGGAGTTGCATAATCTCATAGTCATAGGAACATGTATAAGTCATGAAGAAAGCAATAGCAACATACTAAACAATCAGGTGCTAAGATAATGGAATGGGTCATATCAATCAGATCATTCACCTAATGATGTGATCCCGTTAATCAAATAAAAACTCCTTGTTCATGGTTAGGAAACATAACCATCTTTGATTAACGAGCTAGTCAAGTAGAGGCATACTAGTGACACTCTGTTTGTCTATGTATTCACACATGTATTATGTTTCCGGTTAATACAATTCTAGCATGAATAATAAACATTTATCATGATATAAGGAAATAAATAATAACTTTATTATTGCCTCTAGGGCATATTTCCTTCAGTCTCCCACTTGCACTAGAGTCAATAATCTAGATTACACAGTAATGATTCTAACACCCATGGAGCCTTGGTGCTGATCATGTTTTGCTCGTGGAAGAGGCTTAGTCAACGGGTCTGCAACATTCAGATCCGTATGTATCTTGCAAATCTCTATGTCTCCCACCTGGACTAGATCCCGGATGGAATTGAAGCGTCTCTTGATGTGTTTGGTTCTCTTGTGAAATCTAGATTCCTTTGCCAAGGCAATTGCACCAGTATTGTCACAAAAGATTTTCATTGGACCCGATGCACTAGGTATGACACCTAGATCGGATATGAACTCCTTCATCCAGACTCCTTCATTTGCTGCTTCCGAAGCAGCTATGTATTCCACTTCACACGTAGATCCCGCCACGACGCTTTGTTTAGAACTGCACCAACTGACAGCTCCACCGTTTAATGTAAACACGTATCCAGTTTGCGATTTGGAATCGTCCGGATCAGTGTCAAAGCTTGCATCAACGTAACCTTTTACGATGAGCTCTTTGTCACCTCCATATATGAGAAACATATCCTTAGTCGTTTTTAGGTATTTCATGATGTTCTTGACCGCTGTCCAGTGATCCACTCCTGGATTACTTTGGTACCTCCCTGCTAGACTTATAGCAAGGCACACATCAGGTCTGGTACACAGCATTGCATACATGATAGAGCCTATGGCTGAAGCATAGGGAACATCTTTCATTTTCTCTCTATCTTCTGCAGTGGTCGGGCATTGAGTCTTACTCAACTTCACACCTTGTAACACAGGCAAGAACCCTTTCTTTGCTTGCTCCATTTTGAACTTCTTCAAAACTTTGTCAAGGTATGTGCTTTGTGAAAGTCCAATCAAGCGTCTTGATCTATCTCTATAGATCTTAATGTCTATTATGTAAGCAGCTTCACCGAGGTCTTTCATTGAAAAACTCTTATTCAAGTATCCCTTTATGCTATCCAGAAATTCTATATTATTTCCAATTAGTAATATGTCATCTACATATAATATCAGAAATGCTATAGAGCTCCCACTCACTTTCTTGTAAATACAGGCTTCTCCAAAAGTCTGTATAAAACCAAATGCTTTGATCACACTATCAAAGCATTTATTCCAACTCCAAGAGGCTTGCACCAGTCCATAAATGGATCGTTGGAGCTTGCACACTTTGTTAACTCCCTTTGGATCGACAAAACCTTCTGGTTGCATCATATACAACTCTTCTTCCAGAAATCCATTCAGGAATGGAGTTTTGACATCCATTTGCCAAATTTCATAATCATAAAATGCGGCAATTGCTAACATGATTTGGACAAACTTAAGCATCGCTACGGGTGAGAAGGTCTCATCGTAGTCAATCCCTTGAACTTGCCGAAAACCTTTTGCGACAAGTCGAGCTTTGTAGACAGTAATATTACCGTCAGCGTCAGTCTTCTTCTTGAAGATCCATTTATTCTCAATTGCTTGCCGATCATCGGGCAAGTCAACCAAAGTCCACACTTTCTTCTCATACATGGATCCCATCTCAGATTTCATGGCTTCAAGCCATTTTGCGGAATCTGGGCTCACCATCGCTTCTTCATAGTTCATAGGTTCATCATGATCTAGTAGCATGACTTGAAGAACAGGATCACAGTACCACTTTGGTGTGGATCTTACTCTGGTTGATCTACGAGGTTCAGTAGTATCTTGTTCTGAAGTTTCATGATCATCATCATTAGCTTCCTCACTAACTAGTGTAGGTGTCACAGAAATAGTTTTCTGTGATGCACTACTTTCTAATAAGGGAGCAGGTACAGTTACCTCGTCAAGTTCTACTTTCCTCCCACTCACTTCTTTCGAGAGAAACTCCTTCTCTAGAAAGTTTCCGAACTTAGCAACAAAAGTTTTGCCTTCGGATCTGTGATAGAAGGTGTATCCAATAGTTTCCTTTGGATATCCTATGAAGACACATTTCTCCGATTTGGGTTCGAGCTTATCAGGTTGAAGCTTTTTCACATAAGCATCGCAGCCCCAAACTTTCAGAAATGACAACTTTGGTTTCTTGCCAAACCACAGTTCATAAGGCGTCGTCTCAACGGATTTTGATGGTGCCCTATTTAACGTGAATGCGGCCGTCTTTAGAGCGTATCCCCAAAACGACAGCGGTAAATCAGTAAGAGACATCATAGATCGCACCATATCTAGTAAAGTACGATTACGACGTTCGGACACACCATTACGCTGTGGTGTTCCGGGTGGCGTGAGTTGCGAAACTATTCCACAATTTTTCAAATGTACACCAAACTCGTAACTCAAATATTCTCCACCACGATCAGATCGTAAGAATTTTATTTTCTTGTTACGATGATTTTCTACTTCACTCTGAAATTCTTTGAACTTTTCAAATGTTTCAGACTTGTGTTTCATTAAGTAGATATACCCATATCTGCTTAAGTCATCTGTGAAGGTGAGAAAATAACGATATCCGCCACGAGCCTCAATATTCATCGGACCACATACATCTGTATGTATGATTTCCAACAAATCTATTGCTCTCTCCATAGTATCGGAGAACGGTGTTTTAGTCATCTTGCCCATGAGGCACGGTTCGCAAGTACCAAGTGATTCATAATCAAGTGGTTCCAAAAGTCCATCAGTATGGAGTTTCTTCATGCGCTTTACACCGATATGACCTAAACGGCAGTGCCACAAATATGTTGCACTATCATTATCAACTCTGCATCTTTTGGCTTCAACATTATGAATATGTGTGTTACTACTATCAAGATTCAATAAGAATAGACCACTCTTCAAGGGTGCATTATTCTCTGATTTAAATGAATAACCGTCTCGCATCAAACAAGATCCAGATATAATGTTCATGCTTAACGCTGGCACCAAATAACAATTATTTAGGTCTAATATTAATCCCGAAGGTAGATGTAGAGGTAGCGTGCCGACTGCGATCACATCGACTTTGGAACCGTTTCCCACGCGCATCGTCACCTCGTCCTTAGCCAATCTTCGCTTAATCCGTAGTCCCTGTTTCGAGTTGCAAATATTAGCAACAGAACCAGTATCAAATACCCAGGTGCTACTGCGAGCATTAGTAAGGTACACATCAATAACATGTATATCACATATACCTTTGTTCACCTTGCCATCCTTCTTATCCGCCAAATACTTGGGGCAGTTCCGCTTCCAGTGACCAGTCTGCTTGCAGTAGAAGCACTCAGTTTCAGGCTTAGGTCCAGGTTTGGGTTTCTTCTCTTGAGTAGCAACTTGCTTGCCGTTCTTTTTGAAGTTCCCCTTCTTCTTCCCTTTGCCCTTTTTCTTGAAACTAGTGGTCTTGTTGACCATTAAAACTTGATGCTCCTTCTTGATTTCTACCTCCGCAACTTTCAGCATTGCGAAGAGCTCGGGAATAGTCTTATTCATCCCTTGCATATTATAGTTCATCACGAAGCTCTTGTAGCTTGGTGGCAATGATTGGAGAATTTTGTCAATGACGCAATCATCTGGAAGATTAACTCCCAATTGAATCAAGTGATTATTATACCCAGACATTTTGAGTATATGCTCACTGATAGAACTGTTCTCCTCCATCTTGCAGCTATAGAACTTATTGGAGACTTCATATCTCTCAATCCGGGCATTTGCTTGAAATATTAACTTCAACTCCTGGAACATCTCATATGCTCCATGACGTTCAAAACGTCGTTGAAGTCCCGATTCTAAGCCGTAAAGCATGGCACACTGAACTATCGAGTAGTCATCAGCTTTGCTCTGCCAGACGTTCATAACATCTGGCGTTGCTCCAGCAGCAAGCCTGGCACCCAGCGGTGCTTCCAGGACGTAATTCTTTTGTGCCGCAATGAGGATAATCCTCAAATTACGGACCCAGTCCGTGTAATTGCTACCATCATCTTTCAACTTTGCTTTCTCAAGGAACGCATTAAAATTCAACGAAACAACAGCACGAGCCATCTATCTACAATCAAGCATAAACAAGCAAGATACTTATCAGGTACTAAGTCTCAAGATAAATTTAAGTTCAATTAATTCACTTAAAGAACTCCCACTTTGATAGACATCCCTCTAATCCTCTAAGTGATTACATGATCCAAATCAACTAAACCATATCCGATCATCATGTGAGATGGAGTAGTTTCATTGGTGAACATCACTATGTTGATCATATCTACTATATGATTCACGCTCGACCTTTCGGTCTCCGTGTTCCGAGGCCATATCTGTATATGCTTGGCTCGTCAAGTATAACCTGAGTATTCCGCATGTGCAACTGTTTTGCACCCGTTGTATTTGAACGTAGAGCCTATAACACCCGATCATCACGTGGTGTCTCAGCATGAAGAACTTCCGCAACAGTGCATACTCAGGGAGAACACTTCTTGATAATTAGTGAGAGATCATCTTATAATGCTACCGTCAATCAAAGCAAGATAAGATGCATAAAAGATAAACATCACATGCAATCAATATAAGTGATATGATATGGCCATCATCATCTTGTGCTTGTGATCTCCATCTTCGAAGCACCGTCGTGATCACCATCATCACTAGCGCGACACCTAGATCTCAATCGTAGCATCGTTGTCGTCTCGCCAAACTTGTGCTTCCACGACTATCGCTACCGCTTAGTGATAAACTAAAGCATTACAGCGCGATTGCATTGCATACAATAAAGCGACAACCATATGGCTCCTGCCAGTTGCCGATAACTCGGTTACAAAACATGATCATCTCATACAATAAAATTTAGCATCATGTCTTGACCATATCACATCACAACATGCCCTGCAAAAACAAGTTAGACGTCCTCTACTTTGTTGTTGCAAGTTTTACGTGGCTGCTACGGGCTTAAGCAAGAACCAATCTTACCTACACATCAAAACCACAACGATAGTTTGCAAGTTGGTGTTGTTTTAACCTTCGCAAGGACCGGGCGTAGCCACACTTGGTTCAACTAAAGTTGGAGAAACTGTCACCCGCAAGCCACCTATGTGCAAAGCACGTCGGGAGAACCGGTCTCGCGTAAGCGTACGCGTAATGTCGGTCCGGGCCGCTTCGTCCAACAATACCGCCGAACCAAAGTATGACATGCTGGTAAGCAGTATGACTTATATCGCCCACAACTCACTTGTGTTCTACTCGTGCATATAACATCAACATATAAAATCTAGGCTCGGATGCCACTGTTGGGGAACGTAGTAATTTCAAAAAAATTCCTACGCACACGCAAGATCATGGTGATGCATAGCAACGAGAGGGGAGAGTGTGATCTACGTACCCTTGTAGATCGACAACGGAAGCGTTTGGTTGATGTAGTCGTACGTCTCCACGGCCCGACCGATCAAGCACCGAAACTACGGCACCTCCGAGTTCTAGCACACGTTCAGCTCGATGACGATCCCCGGACTTCGATCCAGCAAAGTGTCGGAGTGAAAAATCCTAATCTCGAAATACGCCAACCCAACATGTACCTTTGGAGACACCTGTAGAGCTCCTTTATAATCACCCAGTTACGTTGTGACGTTTGGTAGCACACAAAGTGTTTCTCTGGCAAACGGGAGTTGCATAATCTCATAGTCATAGGAACATGTATAAGTCATGAAGAAAGCAATAGCAACATACTAAACGATTGGGTGCTAAGCTAATGGAATGGGTCATGTCAATCAGATCATTCACCTAATGATGTGATCCCGTTAATCAAATAACAACTCCTTGTTCATGGTTAGGAAACATAACCATCTATGATTAACGAGCTAGTCAAGTAGAGGCATACTAGTGACACTCTGTTTGTCTATGTATTCACACATGTATTATGTTTCCGGTTAATACAATTCTAGCATGAATAATAAACATTTATCATGATATAAGGAAATAAATAATAACTTTATTATTGCCTCTAGGGCATATTTCCTTCAGGTGGGTGGGCTTTGAACTTCTTCATCGTTCGTATCCCATCCTCGCTGACCGTAATCCGGCCAGGGCTCTCCTGATAAAGAGAGAGACTTGAGAGAATTCAGGATGTCGCCAAAAGGCGAGTGCTGAAAGATGTCCGCGGCGGTGAACTCCATTATTGGTGCCCAATCGGATTCGATCGGCAGGGGCGCGGGGGGTTCGGAGTCCGGAGAGGAGTCTGGATCCTCGGAGTCGTGAGTCACGCGGAGTGTGGGGCCGGCGTTCGGCCCGATCGCCTCTGAGATCGCAGCCCCCGAGGTGACGTGCGACCGCTCATCCTCGACTGACACAACTGGCTCCGAATTAAGGGTCAGAGCCGGTGCGTTTTCGGCCTCCGGGATACTGTTTGGTGACAGAGCTAGATCATGCCCCGCGAGACAGTGCGGCGCACTTGGTTGTGGCTCGAATCCGTCGAAGATCAAATCTCCGCGGATGTCTTCCATGTAATTTAGGCTTCCAAACCTGACTTGATGGCTAGGGGCGTAGCTTTCGATCTGCTCCAGGTGGCCAAGCGAATTGGCCCGCGGTGCGAAGCCACCGAAGACGAAGATCTGTCCGGGAAGAAAAGTCTCACCCTGGACCGCATCGTTGTTGATGATCAAAGGAGCCATCGGGCCTAAAGGCGACAACACAGAGGAACTCTCAATGAAAGCACCAATGTTGGTGTCAAAACCGGCGGATCTCGGGTAGGGGGTCCCGAACTGTGCGTCAAGCCCGGATAGTAACAGGAGACAAGGGACACGATGTTTTTACCCAGGTTCGGGCCCTCTCGATGGAGGTAATACCCTACTCCTGCTTGATTAATATTGATGATATGGGTAGTACAAGAGTAGATCTACCACGAGATCAAGGAGGCTAAACCCTAGAAGCTAGCCTATGGTATGATTGTTGTATATGGAGTTGATGTCCTACGGACTACAACCCTCCGGTTTATATAGACACCGGATAGGGTTAGGGTTACATAGAGTCGGTTACAATGGTAGGAGATCTTGAATATCGCATCGCCAAGCTTGCCTTCCACGCCAAGGAAAGTCCCATCCGGACACGGGACGAAGTCTTCAATCTTGTATCTTCATAGTCCTGGAGTCCGGCTGAAGGTATAGTCCGGCTACCCGAACACCCCCTAATCCAGGACTCCTTCAACGACACATGACTGGAATCACTAAACGGAAATCTAACATGCTTCCCTAGTTGACAAGCTTGACAAATGGTCGACGGCGCTCCATGGGCAGCAATAGACGAAGAGCGAAGTAGATGAGCGAGGGAGTCATGTCCAGGATGCCCAAGCCGTTGGTGTCAGACGTCGGTGGTGACTGCGGTGAGTGCGTGGTGCTGAGTGGGCTTGGTCACGGGATAGAGCTCATCACCGGAGTCCTCACATCGGAGGATCACCCGCCTCGTCCTTTGATCCTTGACAAAGAAACCAGAGTCGTCAAACTCGACATTAACAGGATTATCACGTGCTAGTTTCTTGACAGAGATTAAGTTTTTGATTAAATGGGGAGAGACAAGGACGCTGTTGAGGGAAAGGGGAGTGGTGGTGGTGGGAACGGTAGCGGAGCCAGTGTGTGTGACTGCGAGCGAGGTCCCATCACCAACTAAAATGCTATAAGAGGTGTAGGGGCGAGATGTGGAGAGCATACCAGAGGTGGAGGCCATGTGCGTGCACGCGCCGGTGTCGAGGTACCATTCAGTGGACGGCGGCGACGGCTGCTGCTGCTACACGTGCATGTTGTTGACGGCGTGCATGAGGGCAGACTGATCCCAGGTTGGAGAAGAGGAGCTTGTACTGGGGCCGGCCGGAGCACCGTACAGAGGGTGAGCGGGGACGGCGCCTGCGGGCCACTACAGAGGAGGGGGCACGCCGTAGTGCATGGCAGCGCCAGCAAACGGAGCGGGTGCACCTGGGCGTGGGCCAAGGACGCCTGAACCAGGGGCATGGGGCCGCCATGGCATCAGCCAGGCGTGCACCTGTTGGGTTTCATTGTAATTTCAAAAAAATTCCTACGCACACGCAAGATCATGGTGATGCATAGCAACAAGAGGGGAGAGTGTGATCTACGTACCCTTGTAGATCGACAACGGAAGCGTTTGGTTGATGTAGTCGTACGTCTCCACGGCCCGACCGATCAAGCACCGAAACTACGGCACCTCCGAGTTCTAGCACACGTTCAGCTCGATGACGATCCCCGGACTCCGATCCAGCAAAGTGTCGGGGAAGAGTTCCGTCAGCACGACGGCGTGGTGACGATCTTGATGTACTACCGTCGCAGGGCTTCGCCTAAGCACCGCTACAATATTATCGAGGATTATGGTGGAAGGGGGCACCACACACGGCTAAGAATATGATCACGTGGATCAACTTGTGTCTATGGGGTGCCCATGCCCCCGTATATAAAGGAGTGGAGGAGGGGAGGGCCGGCCCTCTCTATGGCGCACCCTAGGGGAGTCCTACTCTCACCGGGAGTAGGATTCCCCCCTTCCTAGTCCAACTAGGAGTCCTTCCATGTAGTAGGAGTAGGAGACAAGGAAGGGGAAGAGGGAAGAGAAGGAAGGAGGGGGCGCAGCCCCTCCCCCTAGTCCAATTCGGACTAGGCCTTGGGGGGCGCGTGGCCTGCCTCTCCCTCTCCCCTAAAGCCCAATAAGGCCCATATACTTCTTCTCCCGTATTCCGTAACTCCCCGGTACTCCGAAAAATACCCGAACCACTCGGAACCTTTCCGATGTCCGAATATAGTCGTCCAATATATCGATCTTTACGTCTCGACCATTTCGAGACTCCTCGTCATGTCCCCGATCTCATCCAGGATTCCGAACTCCTTCGGTACATCAAAACTCATAAACTCATAATATAACTGTCATCGAAACCTTAAGCGTGCGGACCCTACGGGTTCGAGAACAATGTAGACATGACCGAGACACGTCTCCGGTAAATAACCAATAGCGGAACCTGGATGCTCATATTGGCTCCCACATATTCTATGAAGATCTTTATCGGTCAGACCGCATAACAACATACGTTGTTCCTTTTGTCATCGGTATGTTACTTGCCCGAGATTCGATCGTTGGTATCTCAATACCTAGTTCAATCTCGTTATCGGCAAGTCTCTTTACTCGTTCCGTAATACATCATCTCACAACTAACTCATTAGTTTCAATGCTTGCAAGGCTTATGTGATGTGTATTACCGAGAGGGCCCAGAGATACCTCTTCGACAATCGGAGTGACAAATCATAATCTCGAAATACGCCAACCCAACATGTACCTTTGGAGACACCTGTAGAGCACCTTTATAATCACCCAGTTACGTTGTGACGTTTGATAGCACACAAAGTGTTCCTCCGGCAAACGGGAGTTGCATAATCTCATAGTCATAGGAACATGTATAAGTCATGAAGAAAGCAATAGCAACATACTAAACGATCGGGTGCTAAGCTAATGGAATGGGTCATGTCAATCACATCATTCTCCTAATGATGTGATCCCATTAATCAAATAACAACTCTTTTGTTTATGGTTAGGAAGCATAACCATCTTCGATTAACGAGCTAGTCAAGTAGAGGCATACTAGTGACACTCTGTTTGTCTATGTATTCACACATGTATTATGTTTCCGGTTAATACAATTCTAGCATGAATAATAAACATTTATCATGATATAAGGAAATAAATAATAACTTTATTATTGCCTCTAGGGAATATTTCCTTCAGTCTCCCACTTGCACTAGAGTCAATAATCTAGTTCACATCGCCATGTGATTCAACACTAAGAGTTCACATCACCATGTGATTAACACCCATAGTTCACATCGTCATGTGACCTATACCCAAAGGGTTTACTAGAGTCAATAATCTAGTTCACATCATTTATGTGATTAACACCCAAAGAGTACTAAGGTTTGATCATGTTTTGCTTGTGAGATAATTTTAGTCAACGGGTCTGTCACATACAGATCCGTAAGTATTTTGCAAATTCTATGTCTACAATGCTCTGCACGGAGCTACTCTAGCTAATTGCTCCCACTTTCGATATGTATCTAGATCGAGACTTAGAGTCATCCAGATCTGTGTCAAAACTTGCATCGACGTAACTTTTTACGACGAACCTTTTGTCACCTCCATAATCGAGAAATATTTCCTTATTCCACTAAGGATAATTTTTTACCAATGTCCAGTGGTCTATTCTTAGATCACTATTGTACTCCCTTGCTTAACACAGTGTAGGGTATACAATAGATCTGGTACACATCATGGTATACTTAATAGAACCAATGGCTGAGGCATAGGGAATGACTTTCATTCTCTTTCTATCTTCTGCCGTGGTCGGGCTTTGAGTCTTAGTCAATTTCATACCTTGTAACACAGCCAAGAACTCTTTCTTTGTCTGTTCCATTTTTGAACTACTTCAAAATATTGTCAAGGTATGTACTCATTAAAAAAACTTATCAAGCGTCTTGATCTATCTCTATAGATTTTGATGCTTAATATGTAAGCAGCTTCACCGAGGTCTTTCTTTGAAAAACTTCTTTAAAAACACTCCTTTATGCTTTGCAGAATAATTCTACATTATTTCCGATCAACAATATGTCATTCACATATACTTATCAGAAATGTTGTAGTGCTCCCACTCACTTTCTTGTAAATACAGGCTTCACCGCAAGTCTGTATAAAACTATATGCTTTGATCATACTATCAAAGCGTTTATTCCAATCCGAGAGGCTTGCACCAGTCCATAAATGGATCGCTGGAGCTTGCACACTTTGTTAGCTCCTTTTGGATCAACAAAACCTTCCGGCTGCATCATATACAACTCTTCTTCCAGAAATCCATTCAGGAATGCAGTTTTGACATCCATTTGCTGGATTTCATAAAATGCGGCAATTGCTAACATGATTCGGACAGACTTAAGCATAGATACGAGTGAGAAACTCTCATCATAGTCAACACCTTGAAGTTGTCGAAAACCTTTTTGCGACAATTCTAGCTTTGTAGATAGTAACACTACTATGAGCGTCCGTCTTCCTCTTGAAGATCCATTTAATCTCAATGGCTCGCCGATCATTAGGCTAGTCAATCAAAGTCCATACTTTATTCTCATACATGGATCTCATCTCAGATTTCATGGCCTCAAGCCATTTCGCGGAATCTAGGCTCATCATCGCTTCCTCATAGTTCGCAAGTTCGTCATGGTCTAGTAACATGACTTCCAGAACAGGATTACCGTACCACTTTGGTGCAGATCTCACTCTGGTTTACCTACGAGATTTGGTATTAACTTGATCTGAAGTTACATGATCATCATCATTAGTCTTCCTCACTAATTGGTGTAGTAGTCACAGGAACTGATTTCTTGTGATGAACTACTTTTCAATAAGGGAGAAGGTACAATTACCTTATCAAGTTCTACTTTCCTCCTACTCACTTCTTTCGAGAGAAACTCCTTCTCTAGAAAGTTTCCGAATTTAGCAACAAAAAGTCTTGCCTTCGGATCTGTGATAGAAGGTGTATCCAATAGTTTCCTTTGGATATCCTATGAAGACGCACTTCTCCGATTTAGGTTTGAGCTTATCAAGTTGAAACTTTTTCACATAAGCATTGCAACCTCCAATTTTAAGAAACGACAGCTTAGGTTTCTTGCTAAACCATAGTTCATACGGTGTCATCTCAAACGGATTTAGATGGTGCCCTATTTAACGTGAATGTAGCTGTCTCTAATGCATAACCCCGAAACAGTAGCGGTAAATCTGTAAGAGACATCATAGATCGCACCATATCAAATAAAGTACGATTACGACGTTCGAACACACCATTACACTGTGGTGTTCCAGGTGGCGTGAGTAGTGAAACTATTTCACATTGTTTTAACTGAAGACCAAACTCGTAATTCAAATACTCTTCTCCACGATCAGATCGTAGAAACTTTATTTTCTTGTTACGATGATTTTCCACTTCACTCTGAAATTCTTTGAACTTTTCAAATGTTTCAGACTTATGTTTCATCAAGTAGATATACTCACATCTGCTCAAATTATCTGTGAAGAACAGAAAATAATGATACCTGTCACGAGCCTCAATATTCATCGGACCACATACATCAGTATGTATGATTTCCAACAAATCTGTTGCTCGCTCCATTGTTCTGAAGAACGGAGTCTTAGTCATCTTGCCCATGAGGCATGGTTTGCAAGCATCAACTGATTCATAATCAAGTGATTCCAAAAGCCCATCAGCATGGAGTTTCTTCATGCGCTTTACACCAATATGACCTAAACGACAGTGCCACAAATAAGTTGCACTATCATTATTAACTTTGCATCTTTTGGTTTCAATATTATGATTATGTGTATCACTATGATCGAAATCCAATGAACTATTTTCATTGGGTGTGTAACCATATAAGGTTTTATTCCTGTAAACAGAACAACAATTTATTCTCTTACTTAAATGAATAACCGTATTACAATAAACATGATCAAATCATATTCATGCTCAACGCAAACACCAAATAACACTTATTTAGGTTCAACACTAATCCTGAAATTATAGGAAGTGTGCGATGATGATCATATCAATCTTGGAACCACTTCCAACACACATCATCACTTCACCCTTAACTAGTCTCTGTTTATTCTGCAACTCCCGTTTCGAGTTACTAATCTTAGCAACTGAACTAGTATCAAATACTGAGGGGTTGCTATAAACACTAGTAAAGTACACATCAATAACATGTATATCAAATATACTTATGTTCACTTTGCCATCCTTCTTATCCGCCAATCACTTGGGGTAGTTCCGCTTCCAGTGACCAGTCCCTTTGCAGTAGAAGCACTTAGTCTCAGGCTTAGGACCAGACTTGGGCTTCTTCACTTGAGCAGCAACTTGCTTGCTATTCTTCTTGAAGTTCCCCTTCTTCCCTCTGCCCTTTTCTTGAAACTAGTGGTCTTGTCTACCATCAACACTTGATGTTTTTCTCGATTTCTACCTTCGTCAATTTCCGCATTGCGAAGAGCTTGGGAATCATTTCCGTTATCCCTTGCATATCATAGTTCATCACGAAGTTCTACTAACTTGGTGATGGTGACTAGAGAATTCTGTCAATCACTATCTTATCTGGAAGATTAACTCCCACTTGATTCAAGCGATTGTAGTACTCAGACAATCTGAGCACATGCTCACTAGTTGAGCGATTCTCCTCCATCTTTTAGCTATAGAACTTGTTGGAGACTTCATATCTCTCAACTCGGGTATTTGCTTGAAATATTAACTTCAACTCCTGGAACATCTCATATGCTCCATGACGTTCAAAACGTCTTTGAAGTCCCGATTCTAAGCCATTAAGCATGGTGCACTAAACTATCAAGTAGTCATCATATTGAGCTAGCCAAACGTTCATAACGTCTGCATCTGCTCCTGCAATAGGTCCGTCACCTAGCGGTGCATCAAGGACATAATTCTTCTGTGCAGCAATGAGGATAAACCTCAGATCATGGATCCAATCCGCATCATTGCTACTAACATCTTTCAACACAATTTTCTCTAGGAACATATCAAAATAAACATAGGGAAGCAACAACGCGAGCTATTGATCTACAACATAATTTGCAAAATACTACCAGGACTAAGTTCATGATAAATTTAAGTTCAATTTAATCATATTACTTAAGAACTCCCACTTAGATAGACATCCCTCTAATCCTCTAAGTGATCACGTGATCCAAATCAACTAAACCATGTCCGATCATCACGTGAGATGGAGTAGTTTCATTGGTGAACATCACTATGTTGATCATATCTACTATATGATTCACGCTCGACCTTTCGGTCTCCGTGTTCCGAGGTCATATCTGTATATGCTTGGCTCGTCAAGTATAACCTGAGTATTCTGCGTGTGCAACTGTTTTGCACCCGTTGTATTTGAACATAGAGCCTATCACACCCGATCATCACGTGGTGTCTCAGCACGAAGAACTTTCGCAACGGTGCATACTCTGGGAGAACACTTCTTGATAATTAGTGAGAGATCATCTTGAAATGCTACCGTCAATCAAAGCAAGATAAGATGCATAAAAGATAAACATCACATGCAATCAATATAAGTGATATGATATGGCCATCATCATCTTGTGCTTGTGATCTCCATCTTCGAAGCACCATCGTGATCATCATCGTCACCGGCGCGACACCTTGATCACCATCGTAGCATCGTTGTCATCTCGACAATCTTATGCTTCCACGACTATCGCTACCGCTTAGTGATAAACTAAAGCATTACAGCGCGATTGCATTGCATACAATAAAGCGACAACCATATGGCTCCTGCCAGTTGCCGATAACTCGGTTACAAAACATGATCATCTCATACAATAAAATTTAGCATCATGCCTTCACCATATCACATCACAACATGCCCTGCAAAAACAAGTTAGACGTCCTCTACTTTGTTGTTGCAAGTTTTACGTGGCTGCTACGGGCTTAAGCAAGAACCAATCTTACCTACGCATCAAAACCACAATGATAGTTTGTCAAGTTGGTGTTGTTTTAACCTTCGCAAGGATCGGGCGTAGCCACACTTGGTTCAACTAAAGTTGGAGAAACTGTCACCCGCAAGCCACCTATGTGCAAAGCACGTCGGGAGAACCGGTCTCGCGTAAGCGTACGCGTAATGTCGGTCTGGGCCGCTTTGTCCAACAATACCGCCGAACCAAAGTATGACATGCTGGTAAGCAGTATGACTTATATCGCCCACAACTCACTTGTGTTCTACTCGTGCATATAACATCAACATATAAAACCTAGGCTCGGATACCACTGTTGGGTTTCGTAGTAATTTCAAAAAAAATCCTACGCACACGCAAGATCATGGTGATGCATAGCAACGAGAGGGGAGAGTGTGATCTACGTACCCTTGTAGATCGACAACGGAAGTGTTTGGTTGATGTAGTCGTATGTCTCCACGGCCCGACCGATCAAGCACCGAAACTACGGCACCTCCGAGTTCTAGCACACGTTCAGCTCGATGACGATCCCCGGACTCCGATCCAGCAAAGTGTCGGGGAAGAGTTCCGTCAGCACGACGGCGTGGTGACGATCTTGATGTACTACTGTCGCAGGGCTTCGCCTAAGCACCGCTACAACATTATCGAGGATTATGGTGGAAGGGGGCACCGCACACGGCTAAGAATATGATCACGTGGATCAACTTGTGTCTATGGGGTGCCCCTGCCCCCGTATATAAAGGAGTGGAGGAGGGGAGGGCCGGCCCTCTCTATGGCGCGCCCTTTTCCTAGTCCAACTAGGAGTCCTTCCATGTAGTAGGAGTAGGAGACAAGGAAGGGGAAGAGGGAAGAGAAGGAAGGAGGGCGCGCAGCCCCTCCCCCTAGTCCAATTCGGACTAGGCCTTGGGGGGGGCGCGGCCTGCCTCTCCCTCTCCCCTAAAGCCCAATAAGGCCCATATACTTCTTCTCCCGTATTCCCGTAACTCCCCGGTACTCCGAAAAATACCCGAACCACTCGAAACCTTTCCGATGTCCGAATATAGTCATCCAATATATCGATCTTTACGTCTCGACCATTTCGAGACTCCTCGTCATGTCCCCTATCTCATCCGGGATTCCGAACTCCTTCGGTACATCAAAACTCATAAACTCATAATATAACTATCATCGAAACCTTAAGCGTGCGGACCCTACGGGTTCGAGAACAATGTAGACATGACCGAGACACATCTCTGGTCAATAACCAATAGCGGAACCTGGATGCTCATATTGGCTCCCACATATTCTACGAAGATCTTTATCGGTCAGACCGCATAACAACATACGTTGTTCCCTTTGTCATCGGTATGTTACTTGCCCGAGATTTGATCGTTGGTATCTCAATACCTAGTTCAATCTCGTTACCAGCAAGTCTTTTTACTCGTTCCGTAATACACCATCTCACAACTAACTCATTAGTTGCAATGCTTGCAAGGCTTATGTGATGTGTATTACCGAGAGGGCACAGAAATACCTCTCCGACAATCGGAGTGACAAATCCTAATCTCGAAATACGCCAACCCAACATGTACCTTTGGAGACACCTGTAGAGCACCTTTATAATCACCCAATTACGTTGTGACGTTTGGTAGCACACAAAGTGTTCCTCCAGCAAACGGGAGTTGCATAATCTCATAGTCATAGGAACATGTATAAGTCATGAAGAAAGCAATAGCAACATACTAAACGATCGGGTGCTAAGCTAATGGAATGGGTCATGTCAATCACATCATTCTCCTAATGATGTGATCCTGTTAATCAAATAACAACTCTTTTGTTTATGGTTAGGAAACATAACCATCTTCGATTAACGAGCTAGTCAAGTAGAGGCATACTAGTGACACTCTGTTTGTCTATGTATTCACACATGTATTATGTTTACGGTTAATACAATTCTAGCATGAATAATAAATATTTATCATGATATAAGGAAATAAATAATAACTTTATTATTGCCTCTAGGGCATATTTCCTTCAGCACCATGCCTGTCCAGGGCGTGGTGTTGGCGGGAGGAGCCGGCGCAGGCACGCGAGATGAAGATGCCCCACCGTGCTGCGAGCCACCCGAGTGGTCCACAACCTTTCCCTTGCCTCGGTTGCGGCCGCCACCTCCGCCAGAGCCGGAGCCACCTCCATTGTGACGGGTGTGCCCGCCGCTGCTTGGGCTCGATGGAGGAGGTGCGCGGGCGACGTGGATCGCCGTCTCTTGGGTGATGTCGGTGGACTGGCGGGTCTCTTCGAGGAGCAGGAAAGCGCGGCAGCAGAGGAAGGAGGGGAAGAGCGTCTGCATGGTGAGGATGGGGATGGCGTAGCGGAGGCGAGGATGGAGCCCGCGGAACATGTTGAGGACCTGCTTGCGGTCCTGCACGGTTTCGCCCGGATCAGCGAGGCGGTCCGCACACTCCTTGAGACGGCTGAAGTAGTCGATGACGGACGACCCGCCCTACTTGATGCGCCGGAACTCCGTGGCGAGGAAGACCGCCTGGTGCTCGGCGTTCTTCATGAACAACGAGTTGATAGCAGCCCACACCTCGGCGGCAGTAGCACCGCGCTGGTGGACGAGACGGAAGATCTCCGGGCTCACACGTGTGTACAGCCAGGAGATGATGTGTGTGTCGTCTTGGACCCAGGCAACGTCGCCGGGGCGGGCCACACCGGTGATGTGATTAACGACAGCGCTCTTCTGAAACATAACCTCGAACAGAGTCCTCCACTGGGAGAAATTGGGTGGATTGAGGCTGAGGGTGATGGGCACGTGCTGGTTGATGTAGATGCCAGCGAGGGGGGAGAGGTAGGAAGCCGCCGCGGAGGAAGATGCGGTGGGATTGGACAAGAAGAGCGGGCCGCCGCGCGTGAGTGCAGATGGCGTCACCAGCGATGTCCGTGGGCGCACCGGCGTCGCAGGAGATGCGGAGGCGCCGAGGCCAGCGGAGCGGGGGGAGGGGGTGGTGGTGGCAGCGGAGGGGGAGTGGGAGCCGCCATGGCTAGGTGCCAGCAGAGAGTTGGGCAGCGGAAGGAGGAGTTGCAGGCGGAGGCTGGAACCTGCGTCTAATACCATGTGAGCGGGAGAGAAATTGGAGCAAGGCACCTTAAGTGCTGCTACTGTATTCATCCAGTATATATGGTGTTACAGGCGCATGAGAGAGCGCAGTGTACAAGGGCGATCGTGTGCCAGAGGTGGAGATCGTGTGCTAACGTACGTCCAGGACAGCCTACGTGGGTTGACTAGGTAGTTTCGTCTGACACATATGATTGGAAACTTAGAAGCATTGCAACATTAGGGATAAACATAACATAATCAATCTCCTCCTTAGGTATATACCGTGTAGACATACAAATAGGACAACTCCCCTGTAGTCTAGACAAACAAATAGGACAGCTCCCCTGCAGTCCGGAACTGTGTCATCTTCCCTTTGCAGCTTCACCTTAAATACAAGTGCCAAAGCCCTAAATGTGGCGAGATCCCCCGGAAGCATTCGCAGGTGATGAAACAAGCCAAATGAAGAACTCCGTTTGGCATAGTGTGATGTACTTTGGCATTAGAAGACTAGGAGACCGTGAACCAAATTATGCAGGGGCAATGAGAGGCGCGATAGAGAAAATATATGTGTATTACCCTATTCCAACTATCCGGCTTGGACGTCCTTTATCTTCTTCGCAGACGGCCACAAGAGATCGCGCCGGGGAGGAAGGAACCGTTGCTTGACTAGGTCTATCAGGTGAGGGTAAGTGGTGGTGAAGATTGACCAATACCCTACACCCTTGTTGGCGGCGGCCGTTCCGCGGTCGAGCTCATGCGATAACTTGCGATGTCCCCCGTCGACGTACACTCTCGCTCTTTGCGGAGGGCGGCCAGGACACTCTCCCTCATCATCAGTGCTATATAAGATTTCAGATCTAGACTTTTATTGTCTCCAATGGCAGAAAGGATGTGAGAGGAAGAAGAAGCGAGGGGATGAAATGTGCTTTACTGGATTATCCTTTCCATTGTATAAGTGGTGGTTTATTATGTTCGCCCTTCTCTTGTACGGAGTACATCAGTGGCGGGCGCCATCCACTGCCATGCCTGTCACAAATTGTTGTGCCCTCTGCGCCCGCCACTGCGAGCATGTTTTGCAGTAGAGTGTTAATCATTGTTTGGCACGGTTCCCTTGATGTTCGCCTGGACCACTACAAAATCATGGCTACACAGCTGATTGGTGCCATCGTGCATATAATCTACGGAGGAAGGCACAACAATATTATATATATATATATATAGGGAGTGGATGGCCATCGTGCCATCGTGCATATATATTCTTCACCCTCCCTTTATTTTACCATCAATACACCGTAATTTTACGTTCCGTAAGTTTTGTCTTATTTCCGACGCAAAAAGGGACCGTAAGAAAATATATAATTGCCGTAAAAAATATTTTATGTTATGTAAAATTACAAACATAAAAGCATAGTCTAAAATACACATAAACTGCAAATTTTCTTGTCTTATGACCTATATTTTTATTTTTTTATGTCAAATTTTATGTAGTGAATCAATAGGAATGTAACTATTTGAATTCAAAATGTAATTTAATTATGAAATGATCGTAAGATTACCTCGGATGAATAATTACGTATTCTGCACCCTGGGTGATGAAGAATTACGTATTCATCACCCAGGGTGCAGAATAAGTTATTCTTCACCCGAGGTAATCTTACGATCATTTCATAATTGAATTACATTTTAAATTCAAATAGTTACATTGCTATTGATTCACTACGCAAAAATTTTGACATAAAAATAAAAATATAGGTCATAAGACAAGAAAATTTGCAGTTTATATGTATTTTAAACTATGTTTTTACGTTTGTAATTGTACATAACATAAAATATTTTCTACGACGATTATATATTTTCTTACGGTCCCATTTTCCGTCGAAAATAAGACAAAACTTACGGAACGTAAAATTACGATGCATTGATGGTAAAATAGAGGGGATGAAGAATAATTGTGTGTGTGTGTGTGTTGCACATTGTGATGTAGTAACCGTCGAGTCTCACTGATTCTACTTTTAGTAGTTGCGTCGAGTCTCAGTTATTGTAGTTTTCGTTGGGTACTCCCTGAGTTGAAAAATGGTTGAACTAATCCCCACTTTGTGTTGCCCGGCTCTATTTGAACAAAGAAATTGTTGGGGAATGTAGTAATTTCAAAAAATTTCCTACGCACATGCAAGATCATAGTGATGTATAGCAACGAGAGGGGAGAGTGTTGTCTACGTACCCTCGTAGACCGGAAGCGGAAGCGTTATGACAACGCGGTTGATGTAGTCGTACGTCTTCACGGCCCGACCGATCAAGCACCGAAACTACGGCACCTCCGAGTTCTAGCACACGTTCAGCTTGATGACTATCCCCGGACTCCGATCCAGCAAAGTGTCGGGGAAGAGTTCCGTCAGCACGACGGTGTGGTGACGATCTTGATGTTCTATCGTTGCAGGGCTTCGCCTAAGCACCGCTACAATATTATCGAGGAGTATGGTGAAGGGGGGCACCGCACACGGCTAAGAAAACGATCACGAGGATCAACTTGTGTGTCTATGGGGTGGCCCCTACCCCCGTATATAAAGGAGTGGAGGAGGGGAGGGCCGGCCCTCTCTATGGCGCGCCCTAGGGGAGTCCTACTCCCACCGGGAGTAGGATTCCCCCTTTCCTAGTCCAACTAGGAGTCCTTCCATGTAGTAGGAGTAGGAGACAAGGAAGGGGAAGAGGAAAGAGAAGGATGGAGGGGGCGCAGCCCCTCCCCCTAGTCCAATTCGGACTAGGCCTTGGGGGGGGTGCGCGGCTTGCCTCTCCCTCTCCCCTAAATCCCAATAAGGCCCATATACTTCTTCTCCCGTATTCCCGTAACTCCCCGGTACTCCGAAAAATACCCGAACCACTCGGAACATTTCCGATGTCCGAATATAGTTGTCCAATATATCGATCTTTACGTCTCGACCATTTCGAGACTCCTCGTCATGTCCCCGATCTCATACGGGACTGCGAACTCCTTCGGTACATCAAAACTCATAAACTCATAATATAACTGTCATCGAAACCTTAAGCGTGCGAACCCTACAGGTTCGAGAACAATGTAGACATGGCCGAGACACGTCTCCGGTCAATAACCAATAGCGGAACCTGGATGCTCATATTGGCTCCTACATATTCTACGAAGATCTTTATCGGTCAGACCGCATAACAACATATGTTGTTCCCTTTGTCATCGGTATGTTACTTGCCCGAGATTCAATCGTCGGTATCTCAATACCTAGTTCAATCTCGTTACCGGCAAGTCTCTTTACTCGTTCTGTAATACATCATCTCGCAACTAACTCATTAGTTGCAATGCTTGCAAGGCTTATATGATGTGCATCACCGAGAGGGCCCAGAGATACCTCTCCGACAATCGGAGTGACAAATCCTAATCTCAAAATACGCCAACCTAACATGTACCTTTGGAGACACCTGTAGAGCTCCTTTATAATCACCCAGTTACGTTGTGACGTTTGGTAGCACACAAAGTGTTCCTCCGATAAACGGGAGTTGCATAATCTCATAGTCATAGGAACATGTATAAGTCATGAAGAAAGCAATAGCAACATACTAAACGATCGAGTGCTAAGCTAACGGAATGGGTCAAGTTAATCACATCATTCTCCTAATGATGTGATCCGTTAATCAAATAACAACTCTTTGTCTATGGTTAGGAAACATAACCATTTTTGATTAACGAGCTAGTCAAGTAGAGGCATACTAGTGACACTCTGTTTGTCTATGTATTCACACATGTATTATGTTTCCGGTTAATACAATTCTAGCATGAATAATAAACATTTATCATGAAATAAGGAAATAAATAATAACTTTATTATTGCCTCTAGGGCATATTTCCTTCAGAAATCAGAACAGTAGATGTTACGATTACTTTCAAGATTAATGATGGTGTCATACTACAAATCCACCTTCATTTTTTCCTCTATTGAGTAACATTTCATCCCTATTGTCATGATATGCGAACTATTAGGTTCGGGCACGCTAGTTTTGTTGCCTACGACCACGCAGGATCTATCTAGGAGAAGCATAGCAACGAGCGGGGAGAGTGTGTCCATGTACCCTCGTAGACCGAAAGCGGAAGCGTTTAGTAACGCGGTTGATGTAGTTGAACTTCTTCGCGATCCAACCGATCCAAGTACTGAACGTACGGCACCTCCATGTTCAGCACACGTGCAGCTCGATGACGTCCCTCGTGCTCTTAATCCAGTTGAGGACGAGGGTGTGTTCCGTCAGCACGACGGTGTGGCGACGGTGATGATGATGTTACCGGCGCAGGGCTTCGCCTAAGCACTACGGCGATATGATCGAGGCGTGTAACTGTGGAGGGGGGCACCGCACACGGTTAAGAGAAACTTGTGTCTTTGGGGTGCCCCCCTCCCACGTATATAAAGGAGGGCGGAGGAGGAGGCCGGCCCAAGGGGGACGCGCCAGGTGTGGGGAGTCCTACTAGGACTCCCTAGTCAAAGTAGGATTCCCCTTCCTCTTCTCTTTTCTGGAGTAGCAAAGGGGGAAAGAGAGGAGGAGTAGGAGAGGGAAAGGGGGGCCACCCCTTGTCTAATTCGGACTGGCAAGGGGGGGCCACCTCTTGGCCGACCCTCTCTCTTCTCCACTAAGGCCCATGATGGCCCATTAACTTCCCCGGTGGGATGGGTTCCGGTAACCCCCGGTACTCCGAAACTCATCCGAAACGTCCCAAACTATTACGTGTCCGAATGTAACCTTCCAATATACGAATCTTTACCTCTCGAACATTTTGAGACTCCTCGTCATGTCCGTGATCTCATCTGGGACTCCGAAAAAACTTCGGTCATCAAATCACATAACTCATAATACAAATCATCATCGAACATTAAACGTGCGGACCCTACGGGTTCAAGAACTATGTAGACATGACCGAGACACATCTCCGGTCAATAACCAATAGCAGAACCTGGATGCTCATATTGGCTCCTACATATTCTACGAAGATCTTTATCGGTCAAACCGCATAACAACATACGTTGTTCCCTTTGTCATCGGTGTGTTACTTGCCCGAGATTCGATCGTCTGTATCATCATACCTTGTTCAATCTCGTTTCCGGCAAGTCTCTTTACTCATTCCGTAATGCATCATCCCATAACTAACTCATTAGTTATATTGCTTGCAAGGCTTATAGTGATGTGCATTACCGAGAGGGCCCAAAGATACCTCTCCCATACACGGGGTGACAAATCCCAATCTCGATCTATGCCAACCCTACAAACACCTTTGAAGACACCTGTAGATCATCTTTATAATCACCCAGTTACGTTGTGACGTTTGATAGCACACAAAGTGTTCCTCCGATATTCGAGAGTTGCATAATCTCATAGTCAGAGGAACATGTATAAGTCATGAAGAAAGCAATAGCAATAAAACTAAACAATCATTATGTCAAGCTAACAGATGGGTCTTGTCCATCACATCATTCTCCTAATGATGTGATTCAATTCATCAAATGACAATACATGTCTATGGTAAGGAAACTTAACCATCTTTGATTAATGAGCTAGTCTTGTAGAGGCATACTAGGGACACTTTGTTTTGTCTATGTATTCACACATGTATCAAGTTTTCGGTTAATACAATTCTAGCATGAATAATAAACATTTATCATGATATAAGGAAATAAAATAATAACTTTATTATTGCCTCTAGGGCATATTTCCTTCAAGTTTGACATGCTTGGCAAGCTCCACGCGTGTAGATGAATCGATGTCGAGTAACAAAAAGATAGATGAATGTCATATTCCGCTGAATTAAAACATAAGTGTTTTATTGGTGAATTCCTCGTTGGCAAGAAATCCTTTGATAATATGAGCACAATGAAAGAAAAGTACTATAGATAGAACAACATGAGATGGACTTGAATCAGGACAACGGGTTGTAACCATCGATATCCTCGACCCAATCTTGTGTTGCCTACCTCTAACCTTCACCGGGAGAGAGGTTGGGGAGTGCAGAAGAATGGTAATATTGGAGGAAGGACAACGTTGATGGAGCTGAGAGAGATCAACATTGAGGGGGATGTAGAGACCTTCGTCCCGGCTCTTCGCAATGGCACTATTTTTGGGTGGCTCGTATTTGACAGTCACTACGTCAAAGTGTCGACGTAACGGCCCACATGGTGTCGCTCGCATTGGCTGACCATGCATTCGTTTCTGATTCGTTCAGGTTTCTATCTTGATTTTTATTGGGTTTTCTGGTTTCTTTTTGTTATTTCTTTCTTCTATGGTGTTAAAAACCTTCATCGTTTTTCAAAATACAAATGGTTTTTTAAAATGTTCTCAAATTTGGCAAAAGTAAGTTTTATTAAAATCCACATTTTTTGAAAATATTCATGGTCTAAACATGTTTGGAAATTCCAAAACAGTGTTCATAATTCATAAAATTTGCACATTTTTCATAAATGTTCACTCATTGTTTAAAAATGGTTGCAGTTTTTTGAATATGTTGAGAAAAATAGAGAGCAAAACAAACGAAAATCAAAGAAAGAAGGAAAACTGCATAGCCCAGTCGCTGAACTGGGCGAGCACCGCCCCCGCCCGTGTGCTACCTCAAAATTGGGAATGCACAACATTGATTAGGTGCAAATGCTATGTGTCACCTATTGCAAGGTGGATATAGGCTAGATCTGCCGATCTTTTGAGGGGTGTTTTCGGAAGATCTTTTGAGGCTGGATATACAATTGAGATCGCCCAAAAAAATTGAACAAAAGCAATACATGAGACCCCGATTTAGGGGGAAATAACTTTATTCAATACATATATAATGTCTGATCAAACTAAATAATGAATTAAACTAAACAAACGAGCTTAAGCATAAAAGCGATGTGGCCGCACAATGTTCGAGGAGTTTGGTTGCACGATTTTGGTCTGCATGTTGGATTCGGTATGCTACATCGTACAACACTTTGTCAATGAAGACGAACCCCCGGTATTCCTATCAATACTTCGGTTTTTAAGACCGACTCTTTCAACCACTTAGACATCCATCCCTGCGCTCGACCACCATATCTATATGTGCGCTGGTAGCTTTTGGAGAGCAACTGTAATTACAAGCTTAGTTTGTGCCATACCAGTAGTAGGCGATGCCATAGTAATTTAGCTTTGGCGACGGGAAAAACCATATTTGGATTTGCCCAAGAGCTTTGGAATTCATTTATTTGTTACATGGGTGGCTTGCTTTGGCTTTGGGAAATTTCATGTAATGGGTTCTCTGTACCACGGCGGTGATAGCTTGTGTAGCCCCCTCTTTGTCCTGAACCAAGCATAGTACGAGGTTGCCCTTCACAAACGACACACCTCTCACTTTGCGTGCTTGATAACGATAAAGTTGTTAATGGCAGATAGCCGACACACCTCTCACTTTTCTGAGCTTGCTCCCGTGCATCCAAGTCATCCAGACATTCTAGCTCTGCATCTTTCTCCTTCTAACGAACTTTATCTTTGAGGGGAAATTTTTCCAACTAGACCGATACATGAGAAAAAGTACCAGTCGAGAATCATGCTTGAGGTCGCTGGTGTGCCCTCCGTGCCATCCGTTTTCAAATGCATTATTAACATTTTTTAAAACATGATGTAAAGTATATTTTAATAAAACATATGTTTAGAATATTTGAAAGTGTAAGCAAAAGTACAAAAATCAAAATACAAAAACTGTGAAAAAAATAGAACATGAAAACGAGGTTGTGTCCTCCAACTCACCTAGGCCGCCAGCCCATCTTTAGCTGCCTTCACGCGAGCATTGAACTCGCAAGAAGCGGGGAGATAGAAGCACACCTCTTATGGGCCTACTTAGATGTGGCCCATCTATTATATAATTAAGACAGAAACCAAATAAGACACCACGTTTTTCCACATAAGCTAAAATAATATAGATCATTGATTAATAATACTTACGGCTGAGATTTAAACATATTATGTTACACGCCTTAAGTTATATATGTGAATAGACACGTATACGTTGCTTTAGTAAAAAGTTGGAAAGAGCCAACTCAGGAAAAAAAAGTTGGAAAGAAGAGAGGGGTTTTGATTGGCATGTACTGATGTACACAGCACGTACAGATAATGACGGCTGACCAGCGAACACAAAAGAAAAAAAGAAAACTAGAACTACCGTGGAATCCTAACTGAAAAAGAATTCATGCCTATTCGTATCCGATTCCAATTGGAGCCTCATCCGGCTTCCTCCACATGGTCCGTATTCTCTATATTTTATGAAGCCCATTAGTACATCCATCTAATAATTTAATAAAGCCCAGTAACTAAAGCAAAAAAATTCTAGAGCAAAGTCACGCTCATCATTATAACCCCCAAAAGCAACATCACGCTTTCAATAGATATGTGGTATGTACTAAAAGAAACTACATAATAAAAATATATTTGCAGGGAAAATCTTGCACGATCCTAGCAAAAAAGGTGCATGCCTTTTTCAAAATCTATTTATTATATAATATAAACCAGGGATTCACGGCTTCACAGGTTTGTTTTTCATCTTTTTCTTTACTAATACCTTTTCTATTTTGAAAAAATATAATTGAAAATTTATGTGTCGCTGATACAGTTTACAATGGCTGTCATTTACAAGAATTATATGTTATGCACACTTATATTCACGTACCATTATTTTCAAGCACACGTACTATTGTAGAAAACATAAAAAAGTTTATGTGCGTCTAAGGACATGGCTTGGGACATAAGAATAAGAAATCGAGGAGGAATAGAGAAGAGGAGTTTGATTGTTGACTAATTATATCATATGTAGTCTTCTGCAGAACACTAATCATATCACGTACGGGTAGGTACTATACGGAAGCTAGAAAGCTTCCGTTAATTAGAATACCTACCCAAGTTTCAATACGTGGAAAATCTGAAACTTACTTCCGGCCGACTCTCACATATGATTCCTTTAGTCTTTAGCCTAACATTTTTAGTTTTTCAAAACATAAATATTTTCCTCTACCTAGACGAATACATTTGATACCAAGCAGTAATACAGGTCATAGCTGACCCCATACATCTTTGAAGCGGACATGAAAAGCAACATATTTTCCATTACAGGTTGACCCGTGAAAGTGTTTAAATAATCAGCGGTAAGTTGGTCTGGCGTTCACATATGTGTCATATCAATGAAAAACGTACATACTATGTGTTTTTCCAAAATCTATCTATTATATAATATAAACCAGGGATTCACGGCTTCACAGGTTTGGTTTTCATCTTTTTCTTTACTAATACCTTTTCTATTTTGAACAAATATAATTGAAAATATATGTGTCGCTGATACAATTTACAATGGCTGTCATTTACAAGAATTATATGTTATGCATACTTATATTCACGTACCATAATTTCCAAGCACACACACTATTGTAGAAAACATAAAAAAGTTTATGTGCGTCTAAGGACATGGCTTGGGACATAAGAATAAGAAATCGAGGAGGAATAGAGAAGAGGAGTTTGACTGTTGACTAATTATATCAGATGTAGTCTTCTGCAGAACATTAATCATATCACGTACGGGTAGGTACTATACGGAAGCTAGAAAGCTTCCGTTAATTAGAATACCTACCCAAGTTTCAATACGTGGAAAATCTGAAACTTACTTCTGGCCGACTCTCACGTATGATTCCTTTATTCTTTAGCCTAACTTTTTTAGTTTTTCAAAACATAAATATTTTCCTCTACCTACACGGATACATTTGATACCAAGCAATAATACAGGTCATAGCTGACCCCATACATCTTTGAAGCGGACATGAAAAGCAACATATTTTCCATTACAGGTTGACCCGTGAAAGTGTTTAAATAATCAGCGGTAAGTTGGTCTGGCGTTCACATATGTGTCATATCAATGAAAAACGTACATACTATGTGTTTTTTCAAAATCTATCTATTATATAATATAAACCAGGGATTCACGGCTTCACAGGTTTGGTTTTCATCTTTTTCTTTACTAATACCTTTTCTATTTTGAACAAATATAATTGAAAATATATGTGTCGCTGATACAATTTACAATGGCTGTCATTTACAAGAATTATATGTTATGCATACTTATATTCACGTACCATAATTTCCAAGCACACGCACTATTGTAGAAAACATAAAAGAGTTTATGTGCGTCTAAGGACATGGCTTGGGACATAAGAATAAGAAATCGAGGAGGAATAGAGAAGAGGAGTTTGACTGTTGACTAATTATATCAGATGTAGTCTTCTGCAGAACATTAATCATATCACGTACGGGTAGGTACTATACGGAAGCTAGAAAGCTTCCGTTAATTAGAATACCTACCCAAGTTTCAATACGTGGAAAATCTGAAACTTACTTCTGGCCGACTCTCACGTATGATTCCTTTATTCTTTAGCCTAACTTTTTTAGTTTTTCAAAACATAAATATTTTCCTCTACCTACACGGATACATTTGATACCAAGCAATAATACAGGTCATAGCTGACCCCATACATCTTTGAAGCGGACATGAAAAGCAACATATTTTCCATTACAGGTTGACCCGTGGAAGTGTTTAAATAATCAGCGGTAAGTTGGTCTAGCGTTCACATATGTGTCATATCAATTTAAAACGTACATACTATGTGTGTATGATCCAACTATAAAAATACAAAAAGACGTGTTCTATCACTTTCACAGTGTATTAAGACACTAGGTTCGTCCACAAATGCAAAAATATATACACCACTTGATCGTGGTTCGTCCAGAATATAACAATGTGGATGGTTTTTTAGAGAGGTTCATAATACGTACAAATGAGTGGTTAAACAGTGTGGCAGCAGATAATATGGATCTAATTTATATTTGAATTTCAAATAAAAATGATAAAGGTTCTCATTTAAACTTTGTATGAAGTAAAAAAGAATTAATTACTCTCGAATTTCTTTCAATGAAATGTAGCGGTCATATTTCATAAGAAATTCAACTGAAATTTAAAACATAAAATAATTATTAAAAGAAACAGAGGTAGGATTAATAAATGCATGTAAAAGCTAAAACAAGGTTAAGAATTCGTTATTGTCAACCGGCATGAACGAAACAAGCCCGAATAGACGAAAATGTTTGGTAGTAGAAAAAGAGAACGGCGAGAGGAATAGATATGAGTGGTGACATGCACGAGTTAACAAAATGAATTCATGACGCCTAAAAGCAATAGAGAAGTGGTTGACCAAAAAAGTTATAGTTTATAGGGATTGAGTAAAAAACATGCGAGATCATTAGTAAAAACAATAGTGGAGCTGGTGTATGTGATATGTCGCAACGTGGTGTATAACACAAAGAAAGCAAAGAAATATCATAGTTGGAATAATAGCAGTTGCAAAGCAATAAATCGTATCAAATGTGACAAGTCATTAAATTTGTGTGGATGGTCATGATAAAATAAGAGCAATATATACGACAAATAACAATTAAAGAGTAACTAGCTCGCTTTCAGAAAAAATGAAACAATATAGAAAATTTACTAGCTTGCCGATAAAGTTCACCGAACTATCAAAATTTACAATGAATGTCGAGCTTAATAGAGCTCCGTCCAAGAAAACAAAATCACAGTTTAAAAGTTCAAAATAATGGCCATTGAAAGTTTTGTATCTAAGATTGCATTGCTATTTTAAGCGGCTATTTCTACAAATACAGAGTCAGATTACTTCCGCGGAAAAAAGAAGTTGGACTAGATTGGTGATATAGTCCACCGCTCTGTCGAAAATGAATGCCGAGTTTAACAAAAATAAGTTAAAAAGTAAAAAGGATAGTTTAGAATTTAGAATAATTGGCACTAAGCATTTCATGTCTAAAATATCATTGTTTTCCGTGTTCACTGTTGAAAATAGGGACTCATGTTGTTTTTCAGAAAATTGGAGTTGCATTTTCTAGATATAGGTTTGTAAATAGAGTGAGGCCCGTAAGGATGAAAAAAGTTGGCTATAACTTAAAAAATATACTTACATCTATTCAAATCATCAGAGAATATAAAATTCGAGACCTCATATTTTAGGAGATGATAACATGCCTGAGAGTCGAAATTACTACTATGAAAACGTGTATTCTCAAGATAAGCTATCTTCTACCATTATTTTCCCTGAATTGTTGCGCCAACCCATGCTTATTTCATCATCCATGGATAAACAACTATTGGAAATTGATAGTTAAAGGTAGTCCATGTGGAAGAGAAAATCTAAGGGATAATATCTTAGAAGATATTGGTCCCATGATAAAAATACAACACACTCAGTCATTTACATATACTAGACTGTTGCCTAACCCATGGTTATTTCAACATATTGGACATGCATGCCTCCACAAAAATATATAATCAAAAATTTTAAAATCCAAAACACTCTGATATTTACATATGCTTCATAACTTATTAAGTCTACCATCTCATATCAACTTCATGACTTCTCCTGTGCTCTAATTAGAAAAGATAGACATGTGTTTAGATAATATTATATTGAACCAGGCACAATGGGATTATTATTGTTAGCATAATATGAAATGTACTTCAACAACTTTATATTTATAATATTATGTCTATCTGTGTGACATAAATGGAACAAAATATGCCGATCGTAATAATTTGAGCTCACAAAGATCATCAGAAATATATTGACTAGCATAAACCTCTTCATCAAGTATATCACACATGATGAGAAACACAAAGATGTAATTTTGGAAAGATGTGTATTGATGCAGTCCCAAGAATTGCACAAGTATGATAAAAACAACAAATGATATGTGTCCAATCTGAGCATGGAGGAAAGAGATCACTCATGATTTTGTTAAATCCATCAACATTTGAATTTAATCTTAAATAGAAGATTCTCCAAAAAAACATAGACCACCATACAACTTAAAAGTCTTTCGTGATGGTTAACCAGGGACCATAATGTGTTTTGTCTACTCTAGTTTTCTAAAGAAGACTTCGATAGCATCAAATCGTAGCATCAAATAAAATTAAGTTATGATTGATTTTAGAATTATATGTGTGTGCATTAATGATATATAACATCAAACAACCAACTATACAAAACATGCAAAAAGACATCTAGCCGTGCAAATGCGCGGGTCACACCGCTAGTTATCTCCATAATTAGAATTGAATTTCAACCGGCAACGATCCATTATTGGTCACGTATATGCATCATGTTTAGCGTGGCAGATCATGACCTGGCCTCAACAAGACCGTGTAGTGTGGCGACCCCTAATGTTACGTTTGTGAGTTTCATTTCCTTTTCCAATTCTATCTCCTTTTTCTTTTTTTTCATATTTCAACTTATTCTAAGTATATATAGGTATATGAATTTTTTTTACTTCAAATTATCAAATGTTCACCCTCCATTAAGAAAATGTTATTGAAATATAAAAATATGTACACACGATTTTAAAGTTTGTACATACATTCAATGTTTTTGTGAGATTTTAAAATGTTCACATATTTAGAAATGTGTTCGGGCCATTTTAAAAGAATCATAAATGTTTTCGAAAAATATCGTTTAATTTTTAGAAAATATGTGCACCATGTAAAATATTGTTCATGACATATTTCAAAAACTTTCTTAAAAATGTAAATACATTCACTACTTTGGAAAATATAATTTTACCTCAAAAAATATTGTGCATGACATTTAAAGAATGCTTATGAGTTTAAAAATATGTTTCATGACATTAAACTATGTTCATGAAATGGAATTTTTTGTTCACACAATTTTAGAAAAATAATTCATGCCATTTAAAAAAAAGTACTAACAGTTCACACAAAAAATTCAATTTTGTGTGTGAAAACTTATAGATGTTCGCTCTGGATGTATAAAATTTTGTTAAAAAATATTGTGTTTTGTAAGGTACGAAAAAAAAGTCCCACCCTAACAAAAAGTCGGGCCCATTTTTCTCTACAGATTTTCCTTTTTTGTGAACCACGTATGGAAGTATAATACTATAAAAAAATCATTGAGTATATAGATGTGTGTGTATGCACATTTTCTTTCTAGATTGTTTTGCAATGTATAAAATTGTTATTTGAGTGCCGGACTCCATGTAGGCCGTCCTCCATTTGCACTTTTCGCTACGCCCCATTCTCTCTCTCTCTCTCTCTCTCTCTCTCTCTCTCTCTCTCTACACAACCTTCTCGTTCGGCACTTCACCATCTCTCTCTTCCTTTCTGCCACAACCCCTTCCATCTTCCCCCACTGCCCCTCCGGCAAGAACATCCCATGCCGCCCCATGAGTTCTCATGATCCTCATGCTCGTCCGTGTACCATTGGTGGGCCTCCTCACTACCACCCGAGACAGGAGCCGGACGCTCATTGTGGATGGTTGGGACCAAACTACATCATTTAAACGAGTATGGTGCTAAAAGCATGCATTTTGTGAGTTCATAGAAAAAGGGGTCGTCCTACCTAGTACAACACTCACAGTGGCCATGGTGGAACGCCTTATCTTCCCTTGAAGGCTGGTGGAATGGCAACATAGCATATCTCGCCAAGAAAATAACCTGTCATTGGTTGGCTTTTCACACAATAATACCATACTCCTCAATTTTTGTCCTTTGTTTCTCTCAACGTTAATTTATGTATCATCTTTGGGTGTTTCCTATCTCCTCGAATTATAGTAGTATCATTATCTTTTTAGTTTTCTAAATGAAATTACGAGATCCCTGCCTTTTGTTGTAAAATAGAAGTCCAATGGATGCAAACCCTGTGACTAGTGGTAGTTGGATGCACCATCCATTTGCCTTTGTCCCATCTGGATGACCAAGCGCGGCTATCCAGTTGCTAGCGTCGTCGTTGCTGCAGAGAAAGTCTATGGGGAGGGACGAATTGGCGGGCGCTGAGGCATAGTACGGGGAGGAGAAATGCAGCGTGCGCGCCATGGTGACATCAGTTTATTAGGACGCGGGAGACGAGGCCGAAACAAACGACACCGGCAACGGCGCCAGTGTAGTAGGACGCGAGTAAGGAGGCCGAGACGAATGATGTCGGCGGTAGCCCTAGTGTAGCAGGGCATGGGAGAGATGGCCGAGAGGAATGCCGTCGATGACCGTGCCAGTGTAGTAGGATGGGGGAGATGAGGCCAAGAGGAATGACGCCGGCGGTGGTGCCAGTGCTGGAGTGCGCGGAAGAGAAGATCGAGAGGAACCACCCTGGCGGTGACGCTAGTGTAGCAAGGCTCGTAAGAGGAGGACGAGAGAAACGATTAGAAGGGACTACCTGAAGGAGATTGTCATTAAAACAGATATGTGCAACCCACGAGAAAGATGTAGAACTACTTGTCTACGATCTTGAAACAATAAATGTGCAACACGAAAGGAAACTGTGAGATGAAGCGTCTCTTTAAAGAAATTTTCAAACAGTCAACCGTGCGCAATGAATTTGACAAAATTCGTCCAAAATAACTCCAAGCATGAACATTTCAATGAACGAAATCACAAAATGATCACCTGAATGGAAGCACAACATCGATGTGCTTATTTTTGTGTAGCCATTATCTCGAATCAAAGCATCGTTGTAGAAATTAGAAGGGACAAATAAGTGGAAGAGATTGGGCGTTAACCCAACACACCACATGCAACCTCACTTACAACACGTATCAAGCCGCACGAGGTTGCATCGCTTGAGCCACACATGTGTGATCTTTTGCATCCCTCGAGCCTGGTAGCTAGAAACGATCAAATCAAGCGTATCAAACGAAACAGGACCAGGGATGCTTTAAATTTCGTGTTGTGCATGCCAAATAGTTAATGCAGACCACCAAACGCCCGAATCTCACATTGAGTGTGCCTGGTTCGTCCTCATGCAAGCTACCAAACACGCCCCTAATAAATGGAAAAGACCCTTCTATATTATGTGTTTATGTGGTTCCTTCTCAAATGTGAAGTTAATCAACGCTATGCTAGATTGCTGTGATGTGTTTGTGGCTCCTTTTGTTTCTTGTTTATATTTTGTGCTGAAAGTTCGAAATTAACTAATATTTTGTACTAGTTGCTCAACATAAATCTCTCACTGCTAGAGATACATCTGGAAGCTCGTTAGAAACAGAGCGGTGCAATGAAGACAATTGAACGTCTGCATGCTAGTAAGAACATCTACATCTGGGAGTCTCAAATCGGACCCAAATGTCCAGGCGGACTGACCGGTCATTGACTAGTCAAAAAAATTGATCCAGTCGGGTGCCTCAAACCAGCCTCAAATTCCTGGGCTGTACGGTACCCCTCATATTCAGCTCAAATATAGGGCGGATATAAGGAGGCCTAGGCGCGCCCGGGCCCTTCTGTCACGTTGGCCCCACTTATGTTGGCCCATCCCGACCCACTCCGTCCCCACTAAAAACCCCACCTGGAGCAAACCTTAGCTCACTTTACTCTCGCTCGGCTCTCCGTCTCTTCTCCCAATCCCCATATGTTTAGTCTCCCTCTCCGTCCACCGTGTCCAGCTGCGACTGCGTCGGAGGCAACGTATCGAGCAACGATTGGGAGGCCTTCGCGCGTGAGGCGGAGGGTGATGAGAAGGAGCTGGCCCTTTGCATCGCGTTGCAGCGCTCGCGGGTGGGCACGAGTGGTAGCTCTGACTCTGCTCTGTACCCTGCCGCCCGTCGCCGCAGTGTCGACGCTGAAGCTTCCTATCCTGCTAGCCCATCACCCTCCCTTCCCTCCATCCGCTTCTCCTTAAGGGCAACGATGGGTGTCATTACCCGCTCTGCCGACGCCGTGGATGCGCATGCCTGAATCGGAGGAGCGTGTCACCCGCTGCGAGAGGCAGCTGGCTAGAGAGAGGGCGACAGCGTCAGAGGCAGCCGCGTAGTCATCCCACTGCTGCCACGGGTTACCGGTTCACTTGATGTTCCACAATCCCGTAAACACGAATGACAAATACTTTCTACCACACACTTATGCATGGAGTGTTCTTTTCGGTATCATATAGGCCTGGCGAATATATGTGGGCATGGGCAGTTTAGTCCAACGGCCGAAGCCCGATGGATTGGTCTGTTCGTGCCATAGTTTTCTGCCAAGAGCCTGTCCCAAAAACTCAAAAAAGCCGAAAATCCTATAATCTAGAATTTATTGTGAAAAAATGGTCTAACGGCGTATCTATATATTCGAAAAATGGTTTAAATGCTAGTTTTTCTTTTCTTTTTGAGACAAATAATAAAAAACATGCTAGTTTATGCCAACCTAGTTTTTAACCATTTTTCTTATGCCACTTCTAAATTTGACATTTTATCATAACCGCCCTAATTTGAAATGCATCACAGTTGCCACTAACTGTGAATTTGGCTTGGCCCCATTGTGCAAGGGGTCAAGCTAGGCTCCCTAGAAGAGTGGTTGAGGGAAGAGCAGACCTGAAGAAGGGTTCAGACCTGGAATACCAAGAACCACATAAGCTCAAGACCCACCTCGTATAACTCTTCACCTTTCGTTTTCCTATTTTTCTCCCGGGTAGGAGATTTGTTGTTTTCCAGTATGTATCTACAAGCATTCATTTTTCTGCAACAGTCCATCTTTTGTAAACAAAGCCTTAGAGTGACAAGGAAATGGTCTGGAGATTTAGACTGGTTGGGCAAGGCCATGGATATGCAGAGCATATAAAAGCAAAAAAGTTTTAAAATCCACACTAGTGAAACCCAACCTAGAAAGTTGCAAATGCTATATCTCAAACATTGTATGAAAGAAGAAGCATGCCCTTAGTAATGAAGTATCATTGCAAAGACGAATAAGATTTTTATAAATATATGAACACTTTTTCAAAGTACATCATAAGCATTATTAATAACACAATGAATTTTCAAACACATGACGACTATTTTCAAATAGCCGATAAACATTTTTTAAAACATCTGTTGAAATTTCAATACTCAATGAACATATTTAAAAGCACGCAAATTTTTTTTAGAGAACTTATATAATAAATATAAATAAAAGTAAAAAAAAACCAGTAGATCTATATCTACGATGTAGACCATCGGTGAGGTGAGCAGGAAAAAATGGGTGAGCGTGGGTGAATCCTATTCGGTGCCTTAAGTGCCCATTACACACGTTTTGCAAACCAGCGCACATCGTGTCCTCAGCGTTGGGCCCGCCCATCTTCATTTTTTAATCTATTTTAACGCCAAAGAAGATGCACGACCAGTGTGTTTTGAACAGGCGACCAATACGCAAACCACCTTACCACCCTCCCCTAATGGTATTTAGTTACATCGTTTTACTTCTTTTCTTCTTTCTTCTTTCTTCTTTCTTCTTTCTTCTTTCCTCTTTTTCCTTTTTCTTGTTCCTTTGTCCTTTTCATTGGAACAGTTTAGTTCGGCTTTTTTTATTCTTATTTTTATGTTTTTCTTTTTAATTTGCTAAATTGAATGATTTTTTTTCAAAATTAGTGAATTTAGAAAAAATTGAAGATTTTTTTTCAAATCCATAAACTTCTTTTGAAATCAATGAACATTTTTCAAATTGAGTAACTTTTTCCATAATATACAATGTAGCGGGTATAGTTTAGTGGTAAAGGTGTGAAGAAATAGGCTGCTCATTTTACTTTTCCTTTTTCAGGATAAATATTCTCTGCTGTTTACTTCTACAAATTTATTGTGTTTGTTTTCTCTCTTTTCTGTTCACTCTTCTAGAAACAAATAAAGAATTACTTTGTCTATGAGATGGTAGCTTTTCATCTGGTCATTCACCAGCGGAAGTGAGGGGACAGGGGAGAGACGATGGCATGTGGCCCAGCGCCTACCCCCCGGTGCGCTCGGTGTGGCATGGGGCCTCCGGCGCTAATTTTTGCTTTTGCCGGCGAAAAATAAGGACTTGGGGGCATGAGTGGGGCATTTTTTTCCCGTCGGTG
>NC_041384.1:720660349-720670568 GCF_002162155.2 Triticum dicoccoides
GGGGGGGGCTTCTTGGGGGCATGGCTGGAGATGCTCTGAGCCACATGCTCTTCTCCCGGTGATCTGCAGGACGCATGGGCATGTTAGAGATTGTCAAGGAAATGGTCATGCTCACTGGGAGGGGATTGTGACGCCTACATAGGCCACTTCAGTGCTCATTAAGGATTGCTAGGACAAAACTACATCACTTAAACGAGGATATAATGCTAAAAGCATGTACTTTGTGAGTTCATGGACTAAGGCCTAAGGGATTGTGCTACCCAGTACAACACTCGGGATGGCCATGGTTGAACAACGTTTCTTCCCTGAAGACCGGTGCTACTCAGTGTCTTCCTTTTGGAGATGCTATAATTTGAAAGACCGTAGAAGTACCAACGGCTCAGTGTCATGAATCTTCTCCATCTAATTCATAAAAGGGAATTAGTCTCTTTGTCAAATAGCTATCCTTTACAAAGGGTACCATTTATACCACAATGTAGCGGGTATAGTTTAGTGGTGGAAAAAGTCCAAAACAAACCTTGAATTTGTCGGTGAAAGTTAAATCAAACCCTGAACTCTCAATCCTTGAAATCAGCACACCAAACTCTGTTATCCCGGTCTATTTTAAACCTTGAGAGGATTTAGCCGGTATTTGCTGAACTGGGCCGGCCCATTAGCAGCGTCGCTCGCGCGCGCCCACTGCTCCTGGTCTTCTTTGTTTTTGCCTTTTTGTTTTGTTATGTTTTTTCTTTTTTACACATGTCTATTTTTTTCTTCGTACCCAATATACATTTTTAACACACACATAAAATATTTTTTGATAAACTTTTGATATTTTAAAATACATCATGTACATTTTTAAATTAAATGTTTTCAAAAAAGTTAATACATGTTTATTATTTAAGTACATGTTTACATTTTCTTAATGATAATAAACGTATTATAAAACTAAACAAACACTCTTTTGCATGGTTCAACATTTTCATATTTGTAGACACTTTTTTCAAACACAACCCAAGTATATTCTGTTAAGTGTAAGACACAATTTTTTACAACATGCAAACTTTTTATTTACATTGTACACACAGTTTTGTTTGAAAATCTCACAAACACATTTTTTGAAACTTGTAAACATTATTGAAATGCTAAAAAATTTCGAATGTATGAAACATTTTTTTGAGTTACACAAATATTATTGTACATTGTATAAACATTTGTTTGAATTTGTCCGTACATTTTTTTAAACTTTAAGATTATGTTTTCTTACAGTTTTTTCAGATTTAGAAATTTTTCCTATTTTTAAAATTTTCAAGAAGCATTCACACTTTAAAATTATGTTCAGGTTTCAGAAAATATTTATGTTTCAAAAAGTGTTCGCACTTAAAAAAAATTGTTCAGCTTTCAGAAAATAAAAGCCCGCTTCATGTCTGGTGGGCTGACCCAGGCGAGTCCTTAGCCAACGATCCGAAAGAAAATTCTAAAAACATTACTTTAAAATGCGACATGATTTTTAAAAATCCGAAACATTTTCATAGGATGTGAAGAACTTTTGAAATTCTGAACATTTTTTAGAATTGCTTTCGTAATCACAAACAATTTTTGAAAATGCGAATATAATTTCAAAATTTCAGAAAAAAATTAAAAACCGAAGGAATTGAATTTGTGCGAAAAATAGAAAACAACAATATTTTTTAACTTCTGGATATTTTAGAAATGCGTGAATATATTTTAAAGTTCATGATTTTGTTGTTGTGTTATAGTGGGCCTGCCCAAATTCTGAGTAGCAGGTTATCCCCAGGATTTTCTTATTCCCAGTGTGCCAAACAGGTCTAGGGTCCAAAATAGACCGGGATTACAAGTTCAGAGTGTCAATTTCCGGGATTCAAAGTTCAGGTTTTGATTTAGCTATCGTCTACAATTTTAAGGTTTGTTTTAGACTTTTTCCTTTAGTGGTAAAGGTGTGAAGAAATAGACTGCTCCTTTTACTTTCGAGTGATGGTGACACTCAGATAATCATCCGAGTGATGGTGAGGATTCACACCTTCCTCGGCTTGGCGAGGGTGGTCTTCGCCCTCTGCCTCGCCACCCTCCACCCATGGGTGAGCATGCGCACCCATGGACTGTTGCTGCTGCTCTCCGCTGGCGCCCATGCATCAGCGCCCGTGGTGGCCGCCTTGGCACAGAACGCCCGGACGCTGCTCCTCGCCTGGAAACTGCACCTCGCGGGCGTCTCGGCCATTGCGGCCGCCTTCGCCACCAGCAGCTGCGCCGGCCACCTGGACGTCACAAGGCCGACTTCATCGCGGACGACGTGCCGCTGCTCTGTGTCTTCTACCTTGTCGGCCTCGCCTGGCCCATGGCCGTGGCCGCAGCCCTTTGATTCCGTCGAGGGTCGAGCTATGAGATGAAATACTCTAGTCTAGCTATCAGTAATTCAGTACTCTATCTGTCTACTATTCGCTGATGGTTGTTTAGCGTCGCGGTAATTATGGTTAATTAGTGTGCCGCTGTGATGGAACGGACATATAGTAGTAGTATATCAGTAAAATGTTAGATGGATGCTTATGATGCATGGTGGGAAGTGAAATCGATGTATGTAATGTTATGTATTTCTATGATTCCATCTGAATGTGAAATTAATCTGTGCCAGACTGCTAAGCTGCTGTGATGTGTTTGTGCTTTGTGGCTCCTTTTCATCTCGTTTATTTTTTGAGATGCTGCTAAAATGTTGCAATTTATCAATGTTTTTGTGCTAATTAGACAGAGTACCAATCATCTTGCTACTGTAACTGTTTGCTAATTAGACAGAGTATTCATTTAACATGGATTTGGATAGACAAACAAATGAATCCATGCACATACTGCAACACTAGCAGCAGTAATTACCAAGTGAAGACAGTTGCATTTGTTGGACACAGACTGAAATGATGTAGTTTCTTTATTTTATTTTCTTTTACCAAAGAAGAACTCCCGCAGAGCAACCGCGTGCATCAGATCCCTCTCTCTCTCTCTCTCTCATTACTGATTTATCTATCTACTAGCTTCCAGGATGGTACAAGAAAGTTCAGTCCGTCAGTTCCATGAAAGTTCCGTTAATTGTTTGCACAATCCCATCGAGTCTCACTGATTTTGCTTTAGGCTTGGATACTCCCTTGGTACAAAATGGTGGAAGCAATCCTCATTGTAATGCCACAAAGCCACCAGTAATGTCACAGTTACTTCCAGGATTAATGGAGCTCCATGAATTTTATCATGTTTGCACCTAGTTTTCTTGTTCTGATTTGGTGTTCCACAATACTACAAACACAGTTACAACTGACAAATATTTTCTTACTGCGCCCTTAAATTCACGAGACAATCCCATGGAGAGTTCGAACTGTTCTGTTGGTATCCAAGGACCTCGCAAACTTCAATCTTATAATTTACCAGCGCCATGTATTTAGATCACAAGAAAATTGCGACTTCAGGAGGTCGACACAGAGAGAGCACTCGTGATGATGTTTTCTGGTGTCGAGGAGTAATCTTTCATCCCTATTGTCATGTGACCTACAATTATTATGTTTCAGCAAGCGATAGTTTCACATGCTCGGCAAGCTCCATGTGTTTACAAGACTTTTGCTGAATCGTTATGGATGTGTTTCAACTTTCATCTCAAAAAAATGGATGTGTTTCATGTCAAGAAAATGGATGTATTTCATCAGTGAATTCGTCATTGCCAAGAAAGCCTTCGACGAAAGAAAAAGGAATACAAATAAAACAATATGGAAGTGATTTGCATCCGGACAACAGTTTGAATATACTGTTCAGCGTGCCTACGAATTAAAGTTAATTTATTTGGGTCCATTTAATATCTCTTATGTACTTGCATTCTTCTCCACTGGTGTTTACTTGCGCTATAATTTTGAACGGCTCCCTCCCTGAACTAACTACAACATGAATCATATGATTGGCAATTTGAAAGGGTTGCAACATTAGGGATAAGCATAACATAATCAATCTCCTCCTCCGGTATGTACAGTGTAGACATACAAATACGACAACACCCCCACAATATGGAACTGCGCCATCTTCCCTATGTAGCTTCACCTTAAAGAGGTAGTGCCAAAGCCCTAAATGTGGCGAAATCCCCAGGAAGCATTCGCACAAGGTGATGAAACAAGCCAAGTGCAGAACTCGGTTTGGCATAACACGATGTAGCTGGCGACCGTACAAGACTAGGATGCCACAAACAAATTATGCAGGCGTAATGAGAGGCCGTGATAGAGGAAAGATGTGTGTATTACCCTTTTCCAGCTATCCGGCTTCGTGACGTCCTCTATCTTCTTTGCGGGCAGCCACAAGCCCACAACAGATCACTTCAGGGAGGAAGGAACCTTTGCTTGATTAGGTTTTTCAGGTGGGGTAAGTGGTGGTGGAGATTGACCAATTTCCATGCACCCTTGCAGGCGTGCGGCCGTTCCGATGGCCAGCTCGTGCGGTGACTTGCGCTGTCCCCCGTCGACGTACACTCTCTCTCTCTCTCTTCACAAAGGGTGGTCAGGACACTCTCCCTTAGCGTCATTGCTACAGAAGACTTTGAATCTACACTTTTGTTGTCTCCAATGACGGAAAGGAGGTGCGAGGAAGAAGAAGCGAGGGGATGAAATGTGCTTTACCGGATTCCACCTTCCCTTCAACCAGTGGCGGTTTATTTTGTTCGCCCTGCACTGGTTACCTGTTAACAGTTGGTGGCACATCAATGGTAGGCGCCGGCCCGCCCGCCACTGCTAGTATGCTCTGCAGTAGAGTGTTAATCATTGTTTAGCACAGTTTCCTTGTTTTTTGGCCTAGGGTGTTGCAAAATCCTAGCTAAATAACTGATTGGTGCCATTTGTGCACATAATCTATGAGGGCAGACATAACAATCTTATATGTGTTGCGCATTGTGGTGTAGTTCCATCGATTCTCACTGATTCTACTTTTAGTAATTCCGTCGAGTCTCAGTTATTGTACTGTCCGTTTGGATACTCCCTTGGTTCAAAAATGGTTGAACTAATAAAAAAATAGATGTTGTGATTACTTTCAAGATTAATTATGGTGCCATACTACAAACTCACCTTAATATTTACCGCTATTGAGTAACCTTTCATCCCTATTGTCACGAGATGCGAACTATTAGGTTCGGGCACGCTAGTTTGACATGCTTGGCAAGCTCCACGCATCTAGATGGATCAATGTCGTTGTTGCGTAACAAAAAGATGAATCAATGTCAGATTTTGTTGAATCGAAAAATAAGTGTTTTATTGATGAAAGAAAAGTACTATAGATAAAACAGCATGAGACTAACTTGAATCAAGACAACAGTTTTAACCATCGATCTCCTCGACCGAATCTTGCGTTGGCCCCCTCTAACCTTCACCAGGAGAGAGGTTGGGGAGTGCGGAAGAGTGGTAATCTTGGAGGAAGGACGACATTGATGAAGCTGAGCAGAGATTGACATTGGGGGAGACATAGAGACCTCCATCCCAACTCTTCGCAATTGCACTATTTGTGAGTGGCTCCTTTTTGGCACTCACTATGTCAAAGTGTCCACGTCATGCACAAGGTGTCACTCGCATGGGCTGACCCATGCATTGACCAGTCAACCGATTTTCCTTTGCTTCTGATTCATTCATGTTTCTATCTTGATTTTTATTGGGTTTTCTGGTTTCTTTTTCTTTTGTTTTCTTCTATCTTTTACTTAAAAAAAGTCGTCATTTTTTAAAAACTAGTGAATTTTTTTAAATACACGATGAACTTTTTTAATACATGATGATCATTTTGTAAGCACATGATGAACATTTTGTAAAATTAACATATTTGAATACATGATGAAAATAATTGTGACTGCTAGGCCGCTTGCGAGAAACAAGGGTGCTGGAGAAAACCGATAAGACGGACATGCTTTATGGGACGGCCCAAAATATGTAATGGTAGGTGAGGCCTCAAACTTGCAAGAGGCGACATATATAGTTGGACCTATAACTGGCCATGGCGTTTCAATTGGCGCCGATCAATAGTAGTAGTACTACTGCTTTATTTTTTTCCTTGTATGTTTTTCAAAAAAGTGCTCTTGTTGAGACACTGATCTGTACGATCGATCACACACTGGGTCCTGACTAAAAAATGCGGTTACTTGGGTCCCCTTTTGACCTCTATTTTTCTTTTCACCAGTAAAGTTCGTTTGTATTCACCATTCCACCCATAACTTCTAGTCCATTATAATCATCTTTGTCGAACAAGGAAAAATGAATTTTGAGAAAGTACATCATCGCAATATTATTGTTTTCATTTAAAATGTCGAGATATGAAACATTTTACACACGAGTGGGCGGACATTTTTGGTATTATTGATGAGCACCTTTTCCAATAAGAGTGAAATCTCTACTCCTAATGGAGCAGTTGGTAGTCTCGCTTTCAGGTTTTTTTCGTTCCATCTTCCATTGTTTTTTTTGTACCTCCTCCCACCTTCGCTGGTTTTTTTCGTAGATTTTTTTTCGCCCCCTCCCCCCACTTCATTGATTTATTTTCGCGTCACCCTCTCACACAACGAAAGAAATCTAAACAGATAAGAACTTTCCATATTGTGGAATCAATCACGAACAATCTCTAAATATCAAATCTAAATTAATTAATCTTACTTTAAATCACTCAATCACACTAATTAAAAAACAAATATTTGATTTTCAGAAAAATTGCTCAATCACAACCTTACCTTAACTCACGGATGGTAATCAGTCTCTAAACAAAGGAAACAATACATCGAGGGAGCAGTAAATAAACTCCCTTTCTTATGACATGTATATGATATTCCCTTCCCTCTTCGTTGTCGAGCGTTCTTGATTCTCGAGGCCGATGCTTGGGCTGCGTCACTGGGTCGCGACGGTGCCGGAGGACGAGGACGGCGAGGCCGGGTGCCGCGGCACCGCGTTGGCCGCGGCCAGTGAAGGGGGTGAAGAAGGGCGGCTTCCCTGGCCCTGGCCGTGGCCGTGGCCCTGGAAGTTGGTGTGGTGGAAGCGGCACTTGAAGGACCCGGCATGGGTGGCCGGCGCGCAGACGCACTTGAAATCGGGCACCTCCTCCGCGTATTCTTAGAGTTGTGGCTGGCCGATTTACATGAAATTAATTCCCTCAGTTGTGGTGGTAAATATAATACACATAATCCATATTGTTATGCACTAGCGTGTGTATGAGGATTTGATGGTAAAAAAGGTCGCCAATTTCACTTGATATGTATGAGACTATTAATATTGAACTCTTAAAGTTAATGTGGCCCCGTTGCAACGCACGGGTGTTCTTCTAGTATATTCAAAAGACCGATCATATTTTCATTGCAGTCTATGCACGATCTCCCGGATCACGATGCATCACCTCATCAAGAAAGGCCTTCCACTGATGGTGACCGACAGGCGGGGTGCTAATGTACTCACTGGCATCCTCTACGCATGCTGGCATGCTGAACTAGCTCGTCGAAGAAGGGCACACATAACAACAATGATCCTCGAGCTCTAGAGTTGCGTCGTCAACATCGTTGGTCACGCTGAGAGTCTGGGCGAGGAGGAAGGATCCATCTGCAAATGTTCTAGCCTGGCCCGGTGACCGATCGACATGGTGTATACCCAATATGATCGGTCGGTAGCAATAACAAGGACATGATCACTACGTGCTCACTCAAGGAAAATAATGTAAAGGGAATCTTTCTGACAAAACGGCACACGTTTGTAATATAATACGACACTGTGTCATTGAAAAGTGGTCCATGACTCCGCATATCATGTCATTTTGTCAAAGCCAAACAAATTAAAGACATTCATCCATCAAGGACTAGCATGGAAAAGCCATCTCCCCCCTGAGTGCCCTCTCCCCCGCGTCGTCCGCTCTCGGCCGACTCGGGGGCGAAACCCTACGCCGCCACCGGTTCCCCGCCTCCCCTCCTCCTTCCCCGCCGTCACCGGCAGCCATCGTCGGGCTTGCCTCTGGCGAGTCCCCCACCCTGCATCGGGCGCCGGCGCCCACGTCTCCCCTGGTGGCCGACGAGACCGGGACTCTGCGGCAACCGTTGCCTCCGGTGTTGTCGCCCCGCGCCTTCGCCTTCGACGGCGCCGGCCGTTAGATCCAGCCACCTCGGCCCTGGGATCGGAGCCAGATCCTCTGATCTTGCGGCTGGTGGGCCAGGGTTCGCCGGATCCGCATGGATCTGGCCGGCGTGGCCTAGCCTTGTCCTGCCCGGCTTGGTGTCTTCGCGGTGTGGTGAATCCTGGTGGCGGCGGTGAGGGTCTTCCTCCATGTCTCGACGGGACGTGTGCGGTGGGTGGATGCCGGAGCGGCGGCCTCGGGCAGTGTGGACGGGGGGGTGGATGGACGGTGTCTTGACCGCGTGGGCGGTGAGTTGCCGGTGGATCTTCTTCGCGCTGCAGGCTCTCTCCTGCTGCACTTGACGACTTAACCATAATCTCCTGCGATTGGGCGGCGGCGGCACTGCAAGTGTCATACCTTTCTTGGAGGCGCCGCCTGGGGCGTTTGGATGGTCGGTTAGAGGAACTGCAGGCGGAGGATTTGGGACCACAGCAGGTGGTGTTCGCGAAGGAGGAGCAGCGTGGCATCTGGCACGTCGACAACGGCGGGTCTCAACGGCATGGAGCAGCGGGGTCTCGCCGGTGGGCGTGTGTTGATGGACGAGTGCAGGGCGGTGGAGCTGTCTGGCGCCATGGTGGCGTCGACGGCTGTTAGACCAGGCAAGGTTGATACAGCAGTACAACATTGAAGATGGATTGGTGGCAGGTGGCTGCGGCGGCCTCATACTCGGCAGGCGTCCTGGTTAAGCAGTGAGCCGGACTGGTGGGTGCCCCATACCCGGCAGGCGTCCTGGTTGGGACCTCAGGTCTTAGATGTTAGGTTTGGTTGCAAGGTCTGTTTGGAATTAGGCCCAGACTATCAGCGTCCTTTCATCAACTGGTTAGGAGTAGCGACAAATGTTGCCTAGATGGTGGCTTTAGTCTTATTGCTGTATGGCTTTGTACGGTCTTGTGTGAACAATTAATAAAGTGACTGCATGCATCGTCCAGGCCGGGGGTCCTTCCTCCTTTTCTAAAAAAATGAAGGACTAGCATGGCATGCATGGAAATTAATGGAGGTGAGGATACATGTAAGGAAGCCTTGTCTAATCTTGTTTGACGGGGTGGTGTGTGGGTTTGAGTAGTTCTTGTTGGGAAACTTTTGTGAAACTCCGTGATGCATCACAACATGGAACATCAAACTTTGTTTACTGCATGCCTATATCTCACTTTCTCCTTTTTGATGGATCTGAATGATGATCTATTGATGAGAAACATGACATAACGTTATTCCTTCCAATATATCTCATACGGTCCTAAAATGAACATTTGCTAGATTATTAGTTTGACCAAGGAAATATGACGTATATGCCAAAAAAGGCATACCATTAAATTTTTAGTTGAAAGAAGTTTTCAATTATAGATTTTATGTGATATAATTTTCATGTCATTCATCAAATTGATGATCTCGGGATACGTGCATGCCTTACACACCGACAAGGAGGTAGTAGCGAGCACAATCCCTTCTTTCTCTCTTCCCACACAACCCCCTCCCCCATATCTCGTCCCACACTTCACCTTCTCTCTTTTTCTTTTTGCCAGAACCCCTTTTCCTTTCTCACTGCCAACGATGCCTCAGACAAGGCCAGCCTCTACGGAACCTCTCATTGTCCTCATGATAGTATGTGCAGTGCTAGCAGGCCTCCTTGCCTCCATCCAGGGCAGGGGCCACATGCACTTCTCCCTGCTTTCGAAGAACGGTGATGGCAGGGAAAGGGATCAAAGCAAGGGTCAGGTTCACGAAGGTTTGGGGCGGACTATGACGCCTCATGATGCCACTTTAGTGATCACTAAGGATGTCTAGGACTAAGTTACACCACTTAAACGAGAATATGATACTAAGCATGCATTTTGTGAGTTCTTGGACTAAGGGGTTGTGCTACCTATTACAACACTCTCGGCGGCCATGATGAAACTGTTGAAGTATATTGCCCGTCTCTCTTTACCAGTTCAGATTCAGATTTTTGGTGGAGTTGGTTGGAGCATGAATTCAATATGGTATCCGAGTCAGGATGTCTTGAGTTCAAGACCCTACCAATGCAGTATTAAAAAAATAATTATGTGGCCTACATAAATCCCACGTCTAAGAGCTAAATAAGTCTAGACAT